>NW_019384682.1:322882-332785 GCF_000671375.1 Centruroides sculpturatus
TGAAAGGTTACAACTGTAACTTAAATGTGAATTGAATGTTTAGGGGTTTCTTCTAAGCATCACTCAGACTTTTAGCATGATGCTATATGAATTAACTGTTTAAATTTCTAGGAATTTGCGAAGAAATCTTCCAGTATAGAAATTGCTAGAGCAAGGACTGTTCACGATGCAGGATGAATGTTTCGAACTCTGAGTGTAAACATTTAGTTCCTGACAGCCTTAATCTTTTCAATGTAGTTATCATATTTTGTATTTTATTCTGTTACATATAACCCATTATTTATTGTATAACTTTCATACACATTGTTGTGCCCTTCCCAACACGCGAAAAATTTGTCTCGCGTATTATAACAAATCTCTTTTCTATATGAAAAAAAACATGTATACTTAATCTTAATCTACTAATTGTAAACTTATATATACCAACCTCTCATTGTAATACTTTACGCTATAATGCATATTACTCTTACACTTTGTAAATGTAACTATAACATTTGCAATACCTAAAACATCTGTAAACTGGCTGTGCTTACTGCGGAACCAGTTATGTAACGTTGGTTACGACATTAAAAGATTTGTGTGTGTGTGTGTGTGTGTAAAAATGAGCATATTCCAAAAACATACATTGTATCTTTATTAGAATAAATTATAATATTATGATGTTATTGCATTTGCAAAAAGCTTGGATGTTTTGCAATGAGGTGCTTACAAAATTGTATCCACCACTGTAATCTATTTATTATTTTTATTTCCACAGCGTATTATTAATTCGATAATTACAAGCCATTAACCTAATTTTTCGCATTTAAACCACTATTTTTTAAATACAATTTATATTATGTATAATTGTACACAGTATCTTAATAATACGTTTTTGATTGTTTACATATTAGCCAATCCATCAGTGCCATTATACTAAAAATTTTGAATATACAAGTAGATCAAAAATTATAAATGAGGCTAATCGTAAAAAAATATACATATTATACATATACACCTATATCATTATACATATATATTGTATATATATATACATACAGATTATATTATATATATATTATAATATAATCTGTATGTATATATATACAATATATATGTATAATGATATAGGTGTATATGTATAATATGTATATTTTTTTACGATTAGCCTCATTTATAATTTTTGATCTACTTGTATATTCAAAATTTTTAGTATAATGGCACTGATGGATTGGCTAATATGTAAACAATCAAAAACGTATTATTAAGATACTGTGTACAATTATACATAATATAAATTGTATTTAAAAAACAGTGGTTTAAATGCGAAAAATTAGGTTAATGGCTTGTAATTATCGAATTAATAATACGCTGTGGAAATAAAAATAATAAATAGATTACAGTGGTGGATACAATTTTGTAAGCACCTCATTGCAAAACATCCAAGCTTTTTGCAAATGCAATAACATCATAATATTATAATTTATTCTAATAAAGATACAATGTATGTTTTTGGAATATGCTCATTTTTACACACACACACACACACACACACAAATCTTTTAATGTCGTAACCAACGTTACATAACTGGTTCCGCAGTAAGCACAGCCAGTTTACAGATGTTTTAGGTATTGCAAATGTTATAGTTACATTTACAAAGTGTAAGAGTAATATGCATTATAGCGTAAAGTATTACAATGAGAGGTTGATATATATAAGTTTACAATTAGTAGATTAATATTAAGTATACATGTTTTTTTTCATATAGAAAAGAGATTTGTTATAATACGCGAGACAAATTTTTCGCGTGTTGGGAAGGGCACAACAATGTGTATGAAAGTTATACAATAAATAATGGGTTATATGTAACAGAATAAAATACAAAATATGATAACTACATTGAAAAGATTAAAGCTGTCAGGAACTAAATGTTTACAATACGTGTGCCGGGCTGTAAACGGCTCAGTATTTGTAAAATCTAAGTGACTCGTACAACATGGAATTCATATAAAACGGAATTATCAGCAGTGTTATAGGGGGGTCGACTGTATTTTAGACGTAGAGAAAAGTCATGTATTTATACACACAAAAGTAGACACAATTAAATCAACACTTGAACTTACCCACATCAATGAAAATACAAGTAAGAAATATAAACAAAGATTCTTGCTAAAAGAAAAATTGAGTTATTTTCTAGTAAGTGATAAAAAGTGCATCCACAAGTTACCATTGAGAAGATAAAAGAATTGTTTCACAACGGAAAAGGTACTCGAAAAATTTCTCGCATAATGACTATTCCAGTAAGTTCTGTGCACAAACTTGTACACAATGATTACAAGAATGCAAAAATGAGGACCATAACAAAAGTTATCTCACAAACATAAAACTAGAATTGAAAAAGAAGTACGTCGAATTAGTGGAGAAATCAAACATGTTATATCACGTAAAATGAAAGAAAACTGTCATTTGCTTGTGTCAACACGGGCTGTACTACATTTATTAAAACAGGAAGGATTTGTATACCATCACATGAAGCAGAACTACCTTTAACCCGACAACATAAAGAAGATCGGCATGCCAAAGTGATAGAAAGGCTACGCAATGCACATCCGTTTAATAAATTTGTTTTCTCTGACAAGAAGAAGTTTCTTTTAGCGGATCAGATAATTTTAAAACCTACAGTATGGATATTGGAAGAATGGAAGAGTCAAGCGTCAGATGGGAGATGAAAGTGTTGTGGTATTGGCCATGGTGTGTTCTGATGGGTTTGTGCGCGTTAAACTACTGGAGAAAAGTGTAATAGCGATGATTATCAGCGATAATGATTTATGGCAATAGTGTTTATGAAGATGAGCACTTTTCTTTGTAAACTGCAATTTGGACGAAGATTCAGAAAGTTGTAAGGACGGTTAATGAAAATGAAAATCACATTATTCATAAAACGTTTGACACTTATGATCATAGATTGTTGGAAGTAATTAAGAACAATGGTGGTGAAACAAAGTATTAAAATATTCATTACGTTGAGCTTACTTTTGGATTGCTTTTGTATTGTGTTCACAAAATTATGTCCACACTGCAACGTACATTTTGTTTTGCTCAAAATCAAATTAAGTGTATTCCAAAAATCTTCCTTATCTTATTTAGCATTAAGTCTAATGTCAGAATAAAAGTATAATAAATCTATAAACACTTCTTTTCTTACAATGTGGTGTTCACAAAATTATGTCTACCACTGTATGTAAACGTAAAATTAATTTCAACAGTTAATATTTTGGCTTTAATAAACTAAAAAACATTTTTATTCATAATATTTAAAATGTAGAGTTTGTAAATTTTGAATATTTTAATGTAATATATGACAAAATTTTAACAAAACAAAATTATTTAATTATTAAAAACATTTTATNAGATCCTAGGTACGAGGGTAACAGTTCAAAGTTCGATGTGGGCCACGTGTATCTGTTAGGAGTTCTTGGTCTTCTTTGCTCGTGCTTCTCTGGAAGATATTGTAATATGGGAGTTACGTATGGAACTTGGTTGGACTGTTGGAGAAGTTTTCTGTTAGTTGATACCACTTTGTGATACGTATTAGGATTAAGATTTTATAAAATCGTTGGCACTCAAGATCGGTTGAACGGTTGCAGTGTTCGGTGAGTTCGAAGTCTTCCGGGAAGAGTGAGGAGGTTGCACTGTTCTTGTCAGGAAGAAAAAAAATTAGTAAGGAGTTATCTTGATTATAGGTTATTCCCTGGATAGGAATCGAGGTATGTATTTTCACATATAAATGGTTGATGGACTCTCTCTCGGAAATTTATTCCTAATTATTAAAATAACTAATCATAAAGATTCTCTACGAGATAGTATCGGAAAATAAAAATTGAGTCGCGAGTTGTTGTAAATAAGGAATTAAGTGTTAATCGGTATACTTATTAAGAATAACGCTCAAAAAGGGAAGGTGGATGAGAAATAGAAGAATTGTGTATAAGTTGCTCGGTACAATTTCTATCTACAATTTCATTCCACATGCCCCCTATTCGCTATCATGTCGCTTATTCGCTGTATACTAATGATTTAAAGGTTTAGGGGAGGACGACCGACTAGTGGCAGGAGAAATAAAGCGAGGTATACGGCTACGACTTGGTCGTGGCATAACCCATGGTTGGTCTGGTACTGGTCCTCGGCTTCGTAGTGCATAAGGAGGTGTAGTCTCCTGTTCTGTTTCCGTTTCCATTTCAGAAATTTCGCTTTCTGGCTCGGGTTCATCACTCTCACTTTCGCTTCCAGATTCAGTTTGTTCTTCCGGTAGCTGAGAGGGTATGGATGCTAAAATGAATTCATCCCAAGGGTCCATATAAAGAATTTGTTGTAGTTCGGTTGTTGGAAGTAGGTTCTGTTCTGTTGATACTATAGGATGATCGACGGTCATGTCCTTGTTATCCCGCTGTATTCTAGGTCGCTTAAATTTTTTATGGGTTGTAGATTTTCCTCTTGCACTCCGTCTCTGTCGGGGTTCCTCTCTTTTCTCTTTCGGCGGGAGCTGTTCGTTCAATTTGTAGAATGTCCGAAGAGTTTTTCTCCATTTTATTTAGATCTTTCTGCCTCTTCTTCCTTCTGCGCGGCCGTACAGGTGTGCAAAAATGTATAGGCTTTAGATTGGGTAGCAACACCTGTGCATTAGCAAAGTCGACCGTTAGTCGCGCCGCTTCAATGACGTCTCGGCCCAAAATCCCTTCACACGGGGCAGTGACCTCGACTTGTACGATAGCAGACGGTATGCAAAGTTTCCTTCCCCGTAATTTAAATGTAGGCATCGCTGTTCCTATAGCGGTAGTTGGCTTACTTAAAACGGTTCCTAATTTTTGTCTAAGTCCAAATTTGATAGAAGCCTTCCCCTTCAATCTATTCGCTAGGTCATTTGATATGAGCGTACGTTCCACTCTAGGGTCAACTTACATTTTCACGGGGGTATTATTAATGTAGACTAATATAATAGGATTGGGTCTTAAGGTTGTCGTTCCGATCCTGCCTTTCCACCTCGTTTCTGCTTGTAAATGTGATCTCTTTCTGGACCTTGTAACCTCAACTAAGTAAGTGGGTTCGAGTTTATTCCTTTTTCGACTCTCCTTTTTGTCTCTATGTATTTCCCTTCTTTCTCCCTCGGTGTTTTCTCTAGAATTCGCCGCTTGTAGGAAGGGTATCACTGTTCGAGGGGGAATGATCTTTTCTCCACCCTTTAGATCAATAAGGAATCCCTTTTCGGTGATCATATCTCTACCAATAATACCGTCACAAGGATAAGTAACATCTATCCCTACTAGACAACATGCAAACGGAAATTGCAAATCTCCTATTTGGAAAATAGGGCTCATAATGCCGTAAGTTTGAATGGGATGACCAGTAGCGCTTCTTAGATCTGTTTCTTGATTACGATCGAGAGGTATCTTTTTCTTTATCGTATTAGCAAATGCTTTAGATAAAAGTGACACTTTAGCCCCTGTATCTATCTGAACAGTAGCTGGGTTTCCGCCTATATAGCATTCGAGGATAGCCTTGTTTGGCAAGGATTGACTTTTTGTTAGATGTAAAGGAGAAAGGATTCGCTTTCTTGCTTGCGGATTACTATGGGTCTGCCGATTTCTATATATTAAGGATCGCTGTCTCCAGTTGGATATAGAATAAGGGTGTGTAGTGTTTCCTCGTTGATTATATCGAGATCGTCGACCATCGACGCTTAGAACCTTGCCTCTCCATTTGGTTCGAGTTTCTTCTGCAGGTTGATCTCGGAATCGGACTTGATTTCGGTCATCTTCCGTTTCGCGCCTCCTTGGAGAATCGTTTCTTGGACGCGGAAAGCGCTCATTATTATTATCTCGGCGGACCAATATAATCTTGCTTTTGAGATTATTCTACGAACTGTAGAATTTTCCATTCAAGAATTTCACTTTCAAATGATCGAACTAAGGGACGCGATAGATATTCTCGAACAAACCCGATTAAGTATCTATTTTGTATCCCGTGAAATTCTGTTCCAGACACTTCGAGAGATCCAAACCCAGCTTCCAAAAGGTTAAACAATGATTGAACCTATCCAACCCAATACCTTATTTAAGTACTATCAGTGTATCTCTACGATTGCAGTCGCATTGCCCGGCAAACTGAGAATCTTCGCCAAGATTCCTTTAATCACTCCTAGTGGATACTTTGATATGTATGAAATCGTAAAATTTCCTACTTACATTCCTACCTTAAAAACCTTTGTACAAATCCAACCCAATTATCTTATCCTTGCTCTCTCATGGATAGACAATCCTATATGTTGCTGCAGAGGCACGAGTTTGCCATTTGTCAAACAGCCCATTTTTCCTTATGTTCATTAGACGTTCCTATCCACAGAACGCCTCACCATAGTTGTGAATACTCACTATTTAGCGGAAATGAAAAGGTCAAGGAACTTTGTACTCGACATATAGTTCTAAAATATAATCCAATTATTAAGCGCATAAATCGTCCCGGAGTATGGATTTATTCCACGTCTGAGCCACTCACACTAACTATCCGATGTCCTGCTCGACATCAAAAATCCCCTTTTTTAGCCACCACAAAAAAATTAAATCACACCAGAATGATTTTCCTGCCGAATGCCTGTACCGGTTTCTTGCCCGGAATTATTGTTACCCCACATTTTCAACAACAATCCACTCTACAATTGGAGATCGCACCTATCGAACGAATACTAAATCAAACCGAGATCCAACTGTTGCAACAACGTCTCCAGGAAGTCGGCCCAAAAATAATAGATTCCGCTCCCCATTATAATTATGATATAAAATTGGCCGAACGAGATATGACCGTAGTCCAATATGATCTTGAACACCTGCTTCAGAGAACAACTGAATCCGCTCCCACATATAACTCGTTAGTTATCCTGAAAATCGTTACAGGATGTCTGGGTGTTATTATAGGAGTATTTTGCCTCATTTGTATTATCTATCATTGAATTCATTACAAGAATACTCGACTAACGGTCCCTCCACCTTCACCCACATCCCACCCGGAAGAACTCCCCCTACCTACTATAGAAGCAGGAAATCCCAATTCGAGGGAACCCGAAATAAACACCGCTGCCCGAGAGGCACCGCCTCGAAGCAACCCAACACAAGGAAACGGGAAGTCCATTGTTCAGTCGTACTAATGACCCTTAAAAGTTCGTTTCTTTCCTGTTATTTAGCTAGATACCTTTTTTCCCCCCTTTCCGTCACCTTCAGGATTATTGATATACATATTTACTTTTAACGGAATCCCAAATAACATCTCCTTATATGTGTTTTTCTCTTTTTTTAGGCACCATGGCATCCACTGACAATGATGAAACCATCAATACATTGTTAAGCTGTCCTATTTGTTATAATTTAGTCCAGGCTCCAGCTTATCAATGCTCAAATGGCCATTTGGTTTGTTCCGCATGTAAACCGCGAATTACACACTGCCACACGTGCCGAGAACCGATGGGACACATCAGGAGTCTAATTGTCGACCAACTCACCTCGACTTTAAGACTCCCCTGTAAGCACCGACAGTATGGATGTACTGAGCTACTTCTCGAACCTTTTAGGGTAGCGCATCAACAAAACTGTCCCTTTCGGCCGTTAATTTGTCCTTTTTGTACCTGGGGGAGAGCGTTCTACTCTCCCTTCCCATTTTCATAGCACCCATCCACAAATCCCGGACTTACCCCGGTCGTCACTACTTTTTCTGGGCGTCCATTCCAACCACGCCCTTCCCTTAAAGTGGGGCGTTTTGTTGTCTTGTTACAATCAAAAATTTTTCGTGTGCGTTACTAAACATGATAATCTTACTGTCTCCATTTCTGTACATTTATTAACTTCCCCTCCGCCTTCTAAACCCTTTACCTACTTTATCGCTTTCAAAAAAGAGAGCCCAATCCCTCCAATGGACATCTTCCCACATTCCACCATTGGAAGCCTCCACACTTTCCCTCTCTCAACCTCCTTTAGCGTTGTCAAGTGACATTATCTATTCTTTCGGAGCTCATAACAACCTTAATTTTTTTCTGTCCATTACTACATCTTAATTCAACTTTATCACCCTTCCAGATGAGCGATCTCGACGAGTGGTGGGAACCCGACCCACCAATCCCTGATCAACCCGCTCCACCTGAGGTAGACCCAGCGTCCCTACAGACAGCTATGGCCTTTACCAAACTACAACGAGAAACGGGAAAAACTCCTATAAAATGAATATTATAGAATAAATAAAGTTGTTGCATCAAGTAATAAGAAAAAATACACATATATAATATAATGTTATATATTTCCATAATTATTATAAAAGAATGATTTATAATATTGGCCTATATCAATATTTTGGTAAATATTATTATATAAGACGTACTGTACATATTAATTTATATTCAATAAAACCTATTATATAAGTTCTTATGAATATAAATTATGGTCGTAACTTTTTCGGTAGCCACACTCACCTAAAGGTACTCTCATATAGAGATATAGTACATACTGTATAGAGATATGAATTTCAAACATTTCTTAATCTTCATCACTACGATTTATTAAGAATTTCCCACTTAACATCATATTCAATACAATACAATTTCATAAAAAAATTGCAATAATTTTCATTATATGCAATAATTTTCATATAATGAACGTATCATATCTTAAAAGCCATATTTATATTAATACTGTATATCAATCTGTGGGTAGCCTGAGGTAGGACGAAGTCGTACCTCTTTTTGATAGGCAACAGTTTGGTGAGAACTGCCCACTGGTCAGTGGATGGCTTGTTTATGGGTTTTTCCTATCCCGGAAAGTCGGGATTCTTTTGTCAGGTCGAGTGGAGGAGGTAAGAGGGGTCGTCGGTATGACGTTGGCGGTACTCGAATTAAAGATACCAATTAACAACAAAACAAGGATTTATTTAGACGATAACATAACTAACATATATACATTGAGCTTATTTCGAGCGGACACGCGGAAGTGGAGGGAAACGCGCCGAGAGAGAATTTACATTAATGGGTATCATACCTCTACGATTTGGGATCGGAGCGTCGGACGTTTTCTAATCGGATCGGACAAGTTGTCTTGAGGAACAGACGGCGGCGATGAGGATCGGCGCGGGTTTTCGGCGATCACGAACGGTGATGACGGACCGTGTTCACGGACGGCGACGACGGACCCCTTTTTCTCGTCGTCGTCCTTCTTTTATACCTTCCGTCACGTTACTGGGTGTCGCCAATCGCCGATTTTTCGGATAAGTTCCTCATGAATCATTTTTCGGGTTCCTGAAAGATAGGAAACGGCTCCATGGGAAGGAAATGTGTATATCCTTTTTCGTAAAATTTCGAAAAATGAAGTTTTTCTTTGTTTAACTTCAATAAAGATATTTAATTTAATTTGAGCTTCTTTATTTAATTTTATTTTATTCGGTCCGATCCTCACATCACTTCGGCCTTTCTAAAATCGTACTTGTTCTTTAAGGAGCAAGTTCGATTTTGAATTTGGGTAAAAGAGGTACAATTTACTCTCTCTGTAATAATATTAACACTCTTTGGGTTTCCTACATTTAAGTATTTTGATTTATTTTAACAAACAAACAAAAATTCTATAAAATGTTAGAATATAAGTGAACGTCTTCGGTTAGTGAACCGAGCGGAAGTGTAGTTCCTCTTCCGTTAGTTGTGTAGATACCCGCTCAGTTGATTGATTGGTTGACGTTCTGAGATCCTAGGTACGAGGGTAACAGTTCAAAGTTCGATGTGGGCCACGTGTATCTGTTAGGAGTTCTTGGTCTTCTTTGCTCGTGCTTCTCTGGAAGATATTGTAATATGGGAGTTACGTATGGAACTTGGTTGGACTGTTGGAGAAGTTTCCTGTTGGTTG
>NW_019384682.1:333356-356789 GCF_000671375.1 Centruroides sculpturatus
TCTTTATACGAATACTGTCGCAATTTTTTCACCGCGATATACGAATCCGCATTATATGAACCCGCGTTATAGGGGTCTACTGTATTTGGAATTATTTCGGGTGTTTGGAAAACGGAGAAATTAACTCCCGAAAATCTGCAACTCTGATTCCTGTATATATAGTCTGTCGGTGACTGTTTTACTTGGCAAGGAGACACACACACACACACACACACAAATCTTTTAATGTCGTAACCAACGTTACATAACTGGTTCCGCAGTAAGCACAGCCAGTTTACAGATGTTTTAGGTATTGCAAATGTTATAGTTACATTTACAAAGTGTAAGAGTAATATGCATTATAGCGTAAAGTATTACAATGAGAGGTTGGTATATATAAGTTTACAATTAGTAGATTAAGATTAAGTATACATGTTTTTTTTCATATAGAAAAGAGATTTGTTATAATACGCGAGACAAATTTTTCGCGTGTTGGGAAGGGCACAACAATGTGTATGAAAGTTATACAATAAATAATGGGTTATATGTAACAGAATAAAATACAAAATATGATAACTACATTGAAAAGATTAAAGCTGTCAGGAACTAAATGTTTACAATACGTGTGCCGGGCTGTAAACGGCTCAGTATTTGTAAAATCTAAGTGACTCGTACAACATGGAATTCATATAAAACGGAATTATCAGCAGTGTTATAGGGGGGTCGACTGTATTTTAGACGTAGAGAAAAGTCATGTATTTATACACACAAAAGTAGACACAATTAAATCAACACTTGAACTTACCCACATCAATGAAAATACAAGTAAGAAATATAAACAAAGATTCTTGCTAAAAGAAAAATTGAGTTATTTTCTAGTAAGTGATAAAAAGTGCATCCACAAGTTACCATTGAGAAGATAAAAGAATTGTTTCACAACGGAAAAGGTACTCGAAAAATTTCTCGCATAATGACTATTCCAGTAAGTTCTGTGCACAAACTTGTACACAATGATTACAAGAATGCAAAAATGAGGACCATAACAAAAGTTATCTCACAAACATAAAACTAGAATTGAAAAAGAAGTACGTCGAATTAGTGGAGAAATCAAACATGTTATATCACGTAAAATGAAAGAAAACTGTCATTTGCTTGTGTCAACACGGGCTGTACTACATTTATTAAAACAGGAAGGATTTGTATACCATCACATGAAGCAGAACTACCTTTAACCCGACAACATAAAGAAGATCGGCATGCCAAAGTGATAGAAAGGCTACGCAATGCACATCCGTTTAATAAATTTGTTTTCTCTGACAAGAAGAAGTTTCTTTTAGCGGATCAGATAATTTTAAAACCTACAGTATGGATATTGGAAGAATGGAAGAGTCAAGCGTCAGATGGGAGATGAAAGTGTTGTGGTATTGGCCATGGTGTGTTCTGATGGGTTTGTGCGCGTTAAACTACTGGAGAAAAGTGTAATAGCGATGATTATCAGCGATAATGATTTATGGCAATAGTGTTTATGAAGATGAGCACTTTTCTTTGTAAACTGCAATTTGGACGAAGATTCAGAAAGTTGTAAGGACGGTTAATGAAAATCACATTATTCATAAAACGTTTGACACTTATGATCATAGATTGTTGGAAGTAATTAAGAACAATGGTGGTGAAACAAAGTATTAAAATATTCATTACGTTGAGCTTACTTTTGGATTGCTTTTGTATTGTGTTCACAAAATTATGTCCACACTGCAACGTATATTTTGTTTTGCTCAAAATCAAATTAAGTGTATTCCAAAAATCTTCCTTATCTTATTTAGCATTAAGTCTAATGTCAGAATAAAAGTATAATAAATCTATAAACACTTCTTTTCTTACAATGTGGTGTTCACAAAATTATGTCTACCACTGTATGTAAACGTAAAATTAATTTCAACAGTTAATATTTTGGCTTTAATAAACTAAAAAACATTTTTATTTATAATATTTAAAATGTAGAGTTTGTACATTTTGAATATTTTTATGTAATATATGACAAAATTTTAACAAAACAAAATTATTTAATTATTAAAAACATTTTATCTTTATAATTGCCATTAATTTTTAATAGATTCAACAGTAAAAATAATTTTCAATTTATTATAAACTGTAATAAATATGAAAATATCACTATACTAAAATAAATTTTAAAATAATTCTCTTCAATATCGTAATTCATCTTTCAACGTAAATTTACAAAGAATCATTTATTCCATTTGTAATAACTACTTGTGTAATAACTGAGAAAAGAATTTAAGAAATTATTCACGATTAGAAGAATATTTGACTCTGAAGTTAAAAACATTTAATTAAGTTTTAATTAAATAAATAATAATAGTTATAAATTTAAATCGATAAACATAAAACTTATTCCATGTTGATATTTTTATTTATGGAAGTTTTTTCAATTCATTTATTAGACCATAATTCGTTTCTAAATTGTAAAGAAAATTTAATATTCCATATTTAAATTCAAAAAATTAATAAATAAATTATTATTTGTTATGTCAGTTACAATTTGAATTTTTCAACGCCAAATTTTGCCCTAGCGACTGAATTTTGAAATAAAAGTTTTTGCTAATACAGTAGAGCGTCGTTTATCCGAATCAATTGGGGACTGGGGTTGTTCGGATAACTTGTTTTTCGGATAACCGATTATGTACGAAAAAATATATTAACCTATCCCGTGTTGAAATTTTTCTCCGTTGCGTGTCGCTTCGCGTTGAATTTTCGTCGATCTTAAGCCTAACGTAAAGTTTTTAAAATAATAATCATGGCTATTGTATCGTTAAAAATCGTTTCTTTATTTTTTACAAACAAAATAAATATAATGAAAAATATAAAAACAAAAAAAAAATTTACTTTAAAAGTTAATCTAGTATCAAAAACGTTCCATTCAGCACCACACACAGTCCTCAGAAAAACAATACACAAAAGTGCTAGTGCTGCCAGCCAAAACACACAAACCAACAAAAAAATATTGGAGTAGCCCAAGATATAGCCAAAGATTGCAGCGACACAGCACTAGCGAAAATTTAAATTTGCAGACTAGGATGCTTTCGGATAACCGACGTTTCGGATAAACGACGCTCTACTGTATTCGAAAACGCATACTGAGGTCAGTGCATATGCCTAATTCGGTTAAGATTTGCCCAATAGTATTTCTAAAGATAGTTCTAAACCATTATTTTTTAATTATGATTATGTTGTACTGTACATTCGATGCTCGACTTAAATTTACATAAATGTTTATTTTAAATATATTAAATAACTTATTTCTATGCATGATTTTATTAAGTTCATAAATAAATAACAAGGACTTCAGAGTATTTTTATAATAAAATTATAGATAAGGACAAATATTTGCGATTCTCCTGAAAATTACTGATTACAATAATTTCATTGAAATAATGTTTACGAGTAAATATTTGTGATTCTTAATGTACTCATTAAATTCGTTTGTTTTTTTTTAATTCTGAAAATGTAAAAGATAAAATAAAAAATATTTCAAAGACAAATCGAACTAATTGTAATGAAATAATTATACATGAAGAATTTATTTCTTAATTTTTTATTTAAAAAATAACAAATCGATCGAATTATTAAATAAACTTTTACATTTTGCAAATATTAATTTAGTGACGAAAACAAATATATAATGCAATTTAAGAAATTAGATAGTATTACACTTCATATAATATATAGAAACTAAAAGTAAATTTTGTGTTTTCTATAGTGAATGCTCTAAGAAAGAGAAAGAGAAATATAAATCTATTCTAATTATTAACATTTGTTTATTCATATTTTCAATTAATTATTTTTTTTATAAAATTAAAAATTATATGATTTTGTGATTAAATTTTAATATTTTAAACTAGTAGTTCCCGATCTTTTATGCCGTGACACCGTGGTGAGCCACGAACTTCTGATAGAAGTACAAAAAAAATTTAAAAATTCGTTTAAAAATGTTTTTTTTTGTCTACTTTTAATTATTATTTCTGTAATTTTCTATGAAAAACTGCATATTTTCAACGTTACGTTTCGTTTATTCATGTTTCGTATTCGACAGTACGTCTCCAAAACATCCAGAAATGAGTTACTTAACTTTCTAAGCAACATTTGATGGCGCCATCTGTTATCCTATTTTATTTCTAAAATATTTTTATATTTTTAACTATTATAAAATGACAAAAAGCTTAATTTTGAAAGTAGGGTTGGGTTTTATAGAAAAAAAAAATTGTAAATGCTAATAACGAGTAAAATAGTTATTAATTCCGATCCTACTGGAGATACACACCACTGCCTTTATTTACCTACTCCTTGACGTTTAATAACCAAAATTCAGTAGTATCAATATACCTAATACACAAACCTCTCTGCAAAATTTCAGAAATTTTCGANTTAATTCCGATCCTACTGGAGATACACACCACTGCCTTTATTTACCTACTCCTTGACGTTTAATAACCAAAATTCAGTAGTATCAATATACCTAATACACAAACCTCTCTGCAAAATTTCAGAAATTTTCGACAAAAAGCACAGTATTTATTAAGCCTCAAAGAGAATAAACAAAACTGTGCCATAGACACTAACATCCATACATACAGAAAAAAATCCCCAAATTTTTTTGCCTTTCTTGACGTTTTAAGGTGTCCTGATTTGAAAAATGTAAAATTTTGGAGGGTAATTTTAAACCGATCGTCATACTTTCCCTCGTTATATAAAGTATAGATATAATAGTCGGGAAATAAAAATGTGAATGTATTACTAGCTTAAAAAGGTTGAGGACCAATGTTTTAAAATATTTACACCAAATATTACACTGTATTGTTCAATAATTTAATATAATTTTTAGGAGATACTCCCTGGCAAAGCGGTCAAAGGATTTAGGAGTTAATAGGAGGATGGAATCAGGGGAGGGTGGAATGTCCAAGTTTTATTATATAAATTTTCCTATAAAATAACTGTACAAAATTTAGTTTAGATCGGTTAAAAGATTTAGGAGTGTATAGTGAACAAGCAGACTGACACTATTTTCAACTGTATATGCAGATTAAGAATGTAATTCAGAAACATCATACGAGATCCACTTACTTTACCTCAACTCGTTTAGGTTTACTCACTCAAAACGATTTTCAGAAACAAACGAGTAGCACGAGTTATCACAAAAATGAGAGTGGAATGAGTGAACGGTGAGTGGAAAGTGAGTGACATTTAAGGAAAGCCAGGATATTTCTAAAATCACACTCTAATTAAGGATTCTGTGTATTTACTTCTATATTTTGTAAGAATTATGTTTATTTATCATTAAATGCGACAAAACAGGTTGTGTCAGCATTTCTAAGAGGAAAAAATGAGACATTGTAGACAATGAACTGAAATCAGTGGCACAACTTATACAGGTTGAGCATCCTTTATTCAAAAAGCTTAAGACTGGAAGTTTTTCGGACTTTTGAATATTTGTATATTTGCATCTGATTTGATTTGATCTACTTTAGTCTCATTTGACATTTTTCTATCGTTTATTTTGAGATTTTATTTTATAATATTATTTCAAAATAAAAAAATTCAAAAGAAAAAAAAACTTTAAATATTGTCACGCAGAGGCCTTAATTAATCTGTTTCGAAAGAACGCATATTCGTTTAAATTTGAAATGTGTTCTAATAAACATGTTAAAAACTAGGATCGATTTTTATACCTGCTTCAGACTAATCTGCATGGCAAGTTTTGCAGCGATACGACAACTCTATCTTGGTGCGCTAATTTTTATGGCAATGAATGTATATTGTGCCATTGAATTGAATTCATAGCGCCACATGCATTTTTTCTCTTAGAAATGCTGACACTGTCAGTTTTCTTTCATTCAATGATATCTTCGTTTTCGGTCACCGTTTAATAATGTTATCATTTGTTATAAATGGTTTTCTCTGTGTAGATGTCATAATTTACACTTCCGATAACCTCAGGAATGTAATAAAATAAGCACCTTCGGATGCTATATGAAGAGGTTACGCCTTGTTGGTGATTCTGTTACGTCCCGATTTAATGATGAAGGTATGATGTATTTCCTGATATGCGTACTCATGTTAGTCACTCATTACAATCTCACTTTTAATGTCAAATATAAGAATGAATTGCACTCATCCTCAACTGAGTAAGAAATGAGAAAAGTGTAAGGTGAAGAGGATGATTGGCTCTTAAGTGATGTTTCTGAATTCCATCGAAAGTCTGTTATTTTTACTACATAATACTTAGTTTAGAGATTTTCATTTAAAATACTATTGATAGTTGGCTGAATGCAAAAAAGAAAAAAATTATGATGATATAATAATGAAAATTTGTAATATATTTCATGTAAAATGGATAATAAAATTTAAAAAATACTAAATTTTTTAAAATCAAAAGTCAAACAGCAATAATTAATTGAAAAATTTTAAGAATTTTTAATAGATTTAAAATACTTTGTGTTTATGTTTTAAAAGTATCTCAATATATGATTGTAATATACAGTGAAACCTGACTTATGTGGCCATCTTCGGGTATACAATTTCTGGCCCTGTAAATGAGATGATCATTTAAGTGTAAGTGAAAAAATTGATATAAAAATCTGTAATTAGAGTACTGTACTGAATCCCGTCAAATGATTAATATATATCTAGATAAATCGTTCCAAACTATATCAACAAAGCTCAATTCTGTTTAAACAATAGGTTGAATTTAGAAACATGAGATTTTCCTGTTCTGTTGGTTTCGTAAATGGGGATAAATATCACTTTACGACGCTTCTATCTTAGCCACTTAAGCACTTGGCACACAATCTTGGCCAATGGCCACCAAAATGGGGTTTGATTTATTTTAAAACTTATACAGTTTTACGGGAGAATTTCATGACTAGCCCCTAAGCGGCGTTTTACTGTAATTTGATGCACATCGTTCTCAAATTTATATTTTAATTTTATTTCGCTTTATTCGTTAATTGAAATTCTTTATTTCCAATCTGCAAATTGTTACTTATAGCAACATAGTTGCAAAATTTTGAAGAATAAAATTTTAATACCTTTTTTTTTATTAAAAAACCTATACGTTTTTATTTTGAATCCTTGTTATCTTGGATAATTTTCAACAAATCATTAAATCTTCTACGATAGCCTATATATTACCATTATATACAATTATTAATATTTATATTATGAAATAGGCCTACAATATATGTTATCATTTGACAACATATACACAGTATTGTATTATTTATTTTATTCATTAAAACAATTGGAATATCATCTGTAAAACTCAAAGAATTTATGGATTTCAATTACGGACAATTTTCAGATGGAGTAGTCACTAAGAAGTACTCATGATGATTTCTAGAGATACAAATCTTATTTATAAATAAACTAGCTGTTACTCGCGGCTTTGCCCGCGCGGATTTTGCAAGCAAACCCCATTTATATTCAGTATTTCAACAACCATAGTAATTGTTATATAACACCTAACGCTGAGAATGATGGGAATTGCCGAGAATCAAACGAACTATTTTCAATTTGATCAATTTTCTGGAACGTTTACAATCGTTCTATAATCGAACCAATGTGCAATAACAAATTCGAATTTAAAACGGTTCGAACATTTTTAAAATCGAAATAGATAAAAATATTTATAACAATGTCTGAAATGTTATTAATTTAATACACCTAAGTACTCGATGAAGACTAAATTCTCTCCCTCTCTCGCCCGCGGGGGAATTTCGAAAAATCCCTTCTTAATATGCGTTTCCATGACGTACCCTAACTGTCTACCAAATTTCACCTCTTTAAGTTAAGCGGTCTGAGCGATGATGAATCAGTGAGTGAGCGAGTCATTCAGTCAGTCAGTCAGTCAGTGAGTCAGGACAAGCAATTTTATATATTTAGATTGAACATTTTAATTACAATTTAATATTCTTTTAATGTGTTTTATACAATTTTGCTTATTTTTTAGGTTTACTTAATTTTATTTTGATAAACATTACGTTCAATTCATTATATTTTCAGAACGTCACTGTAAAATTTATGCTTAGTATTTTAGTTTATTTTGCAGATATATTATTTAAATTAAGAGATTGTCGGATTAATCTCTTCTAAATCTGATATTTAATACAAAATAAGATAAAACTTCTCATCTGAAATAGAGACGTTTTCACCATAATGCAGAGCGACATTTGATAGAGTAATAAATGATGCACGTTTTAAGCTGTGTGAAGTTCGATGCTGTGACTGTTTTTCACTCTCAGTACTTTATTCTACGTAAATTATTCATGATTTAAAAGAATAAATAGTTTTTTTTTTTCTCAAAACATAAATTAATGGAACGTTATAAAAGAATCTACTAATGTTTTTGCTTAAGCAATGAATGAATTGTAATACTTCTGTTATTATTTGAAAAATAAAAATTAAATGTAAAATGTTAAAATTAGAAATCGATCAATCTTCAATTATATATCAAAAATCATTCTCCAGTTTTTTGTTAAGCAAAGAAAATAACTTTTAAGTTTAGATATTGGAAAATTTGTCATATCAAATTTTATTTTATTTTCTGAATTATATAATTTTAAATAAATTTTTAACTTATTCTTATCATATATTATCCAAAAACTTAGATGTAATTATACGTTTTAGATTTTTATAAAAATGTTTATTTACACATATTGTATTTTAAATTTTACTTTATTAACGACAAAGAAATGCGTAATTTTTTCTTTTCATTTTTAACTATTCCATCTTGTAAGTACGAAGAGAATCTTTCATCCATAACCAGCATGAGTTCGGCCAGACTCACAATAGCGGTGACGGGTGGTAAAAAATGAAGCCAGATATACAGTATTCGAGAATGATTTCGGTTTTGGTATGATGAGATACGGCAGTGTTTTTCAATCTTCTCCTATTAGTGACATCACAGCGTGATAACTTTTTCTTGCGACACCCCTATTTCTTTATTAGGATTAGTGCGTTTTTCGTACTTTTAGTGAAACAATGAGTGGGAGAGCCATGAGGCCCTGGCCCCTTCAAAGAAAAAAAGTACTAGACAATTTTCCAAAATTCTTTTCTAAAAAAAAAAATTAATTAAATATTGTGTCGTGTCTTCTGTTTCCATACTACTTATGAATTAGCGATCATATACAGTGGAAATTAATTGAATTTGAATAAAAAAATTTTTATTAATTCGTTCGACACACTCAAGATTAAATCTTGAGTGTGTCGAATTAAACGGATATGTAAGAAGCATTATATTACGACAGCACTTGTAAAATGTCATTTCTGCACCCCTGTTGAAAGCCGCTGTCATACGGCAACGCAACACGTGGGGCGATCTGCCTACTTACGGAGGATACGTCCTGGAAGAACGTTTTATCGATAACTAAATCATTTAGAAAGAAAACCCGGAAATCTCCATATAACAAGCCAGCTCGTTGATGACTCGCGAACCCGCGATCAACTTTAAGTGTTCAATAGTTTTATCTATTCGAACACTATTCGAATATTCCCAAATTTTTACATTTTTGGACTCAAGACACCTTGAAATTTCGAGATATGCAAAAGATTCGAGGTTTTTTTCCTATATGTGCGGATGTTAGACTGTGTGGGGGGGGAGTGTTCACCCTGTTCGAAGCCTAATAATTTCTGTGGTCAGAGTGGTCAGAATCGTAGTCAGATGGTTTAACACAGGAGTCAAAGTGGTTGAACTAAATCATGTCCCCATACATATTCAAATCTTAACGGGTTTTACTGTACTATTATAAAATTATAAAAAAGCTTACTTTGAGGGTAGAGACGAGTTTTATTTATTTATTTATTTAAATTTTGAACGCTAATAACGTGTAAAATATACATTAAGATATATGACATATTACCACTTTTGTCTTCACCCTGTCGACCTTTAATTAAGAACCAAAATTTAATAGTATTAATGCCCCTTTATACGCAACCTACAGTGCCACATTTCGTTTCTTAAACCTTACCCATTCTGAGATATTGTTTAATATCTCAATACAGAAAATAAAGAAATTAAACAAATTAGACGCCAACACACGCGCGCGCTAATTTTTTCCCTTTTATTAACTTTTTTGTGGGTTCGGGAGGTCTCCAAACGTGTAGATTTGCAAAAAAGACTTAGAGGGTCAAATTTGACACGATTCCAATACTTTTCCGTTTTATATACATAACAAGTTGGTAAGTAAAAAGGAGTCGGAGTCGGCGGATTTTTTTGACGACTCCGACTCCGACCCCGGCTAAAACACCAAAACTTCACGACGCCGACTCCACAGCACTGGTAACAACAGAATACATTCAATATAATTCCACCAAGAAAATTATTAATTTGATAATCCAATTACTAATCAAATTTCAAGCACAATAACTAGATTCTACTTTCTGCTGATTTCACTTTTATTTTTGCAAAATATGTTACAAAAAATAATTTCCTTTAATTATTTGAAAAATTTAAGAACATTTTAAGTGCTCCATAAAATGTAATAAAAAAAGGTTTATGTTATTAACTAGTTCTAAAAGTTGACAGAAATGTTAATTTGTTATTTAATATTCTCAAGGTACTAATCTAAACTGATGACCGAAATGGTAAATGAATTTTTGAATAATTATATTAAATTTATGTCAAACAAAAAGTTTGTTTGACATAAATCCAACCGCCTTAGAGCATAAAGCTCTGATTAATATTAATCCAGCTGCCTTAAAGATTATCAGTAAATGAGAAGAATAATCAGTTAATAATAGATCGAATATGTCGAAGCTTCTGAAGTAATATCAAGTATTCAGTCACTCTGTCATTTCATTAATTAAATTCTTTCAGTTATGAAACATATATATATATATATATATATTTCCGCTTGACAATAAATATTGCAAATAATTTTTTCTATGTACAGTATACATTTATTAAAATCTTATAGAAAACAAATTATTTCATAATAAAAATTTCAGTGTAATTATCACTATTGTATCATTCTACATTTCGTTATAGAAAATTCTAAGTTCTGTTATACATTTTCGCATTTTTTAATTATTTGATTTGTATTTGAGCATAGCCGCTTTTTAGAACCTATTAATCCAGATATAAATGATACTCGGTTATTTACACAGCAGCTGGAAACTAGGCGTTATAGGCCATAGGAGCTAAGTCGTCTCCAGCGGCACCGTAAGCAACAGAATATAGTTATATCTAAATTAATAGGTTCTGGAAGCGAGGATACACGAAGGTACAGTAGCGTAACTGGTATGCGATCGCACACTAATTGGGAGTTGTAGGTTCGAGTTCCGCTTTGGGCCGATTCTTTTCTTCTAGAACCTTCTAACATAAATATTAAATTAATTATAATTATTAAATTTAGCAAGAGATGTCGCCTAACGCCCAGTCTCTATTCCAAATTATTTCGCATTTAATTAATAATAGTAGCAATATAACCCGATATAATTCGGCAATCGTTTAGCTTTATTGCAATAGATTAGACATCATGTCTGTTCCTTACTATAATAGGAGTCATGAAAATAAATATACTAGTATTCTATATTCATAAAATAAGAATAATTTTATAAATTAAAACTTAATCACACACTTCAAACAATGTTTTCATACATTTTCTTCAAGTGGCACTTATATTAATTATACCGGTATGAAAACATATAATCCACTCAAAAAATCCAATTATATTATTTAAAAATTATTTGATAATACATATTGTAAAAAATATAGAACGTAATACATTAATACAGAACATTTTTATAACGAAATAATACACATATGAATTAATCAGAATTTGATTAATACTTTTCATAAATGAAAGGAAATTTCTAAATTATATTGCCCTTCATTATATATTTAATTTGTAACATAAATAACAACATTTATTTTTGTACAGTACCTCATATTAATTTATAATGTAAATAAATACTGCTTGGTATAAAAGAACAATTTGAACAATTCTTGGAATATTAAAGCTTGATGAATAATAATGAATTACTATTATTATTCAACAAGCTGCAAGAAATCTGGAATAATAATTAATTATTCTAAATTTGTTTCTCGCACGAGAAAAAAGGATTATTTTCAAAATAATATTTTGAAAATTAATGTTCACTACTAGGCATCTAATTTCAGACTATGAAACTAGATTTCTACATAAAATTCAACATTTTGGAATTTCATAGGTTAACTTAATTTTGAATTACTTAAAATAGATATAGTAATAAAATAATTTGAATTAATTTTCATTCAATATTGTAATTTCCCCGAAATAAAAAGTGTAGATAATTTTATTTGTTATTGTATTTTATATTAGCCTAATCAAATATAATTACCATTTGAAAATTGTAACTTTCGGTTGCACCAGTAACCGAATGGATAGAACCATTGAATACTGGTAGTTGGACACGGATTCTCGCCTCGTCAAAGATCTGGTCAGGTGGAGTTATCTGGATTTTCTTCACGTGTCTAATACCCAAATAGAGGCCAGTCTTCCATAAAATGTCCTCACGGGAGGCACCTCCTGGAAGATTATACGTGTATTGCATTGCCTTATTCCATTGATCTGATTCGAAGCAAAATCATGACTTTTGAATTTTGATTACTACTAAATAAATATATAAAAGCTAAAATTAAACAATGGGATCGGTTATATGTACAAGTTAATAAATATAATTCTAAAAATAAAAACTCTCAGAACAATTTTCGAGTAAAAACACTCAATCTTTACCGATGTCGAGTAAATTACGACAAGACAGTTAACAATAAAAAAAGTAAACATTTATTTTACTTTTTAAAAAAATTCCAAATACATTTCGCCTCTTCAGTGGGTACTGACTTCAATTAACAAGTGTCTTGTTATGATGAACGATGCTATCCCAACGATCATGCCGATATTCAAATTTATATTATTTGCATAACTTTTAATACTGCAATGTTCTTTAATAAGATTTTTTCTTTATATAAAAATTTTATATTGTTTTTGTTGATTTTACATTTAAAATTATCACAGTGTTGAAACCAAGGAGATTCACTACATTTCAATCTTATGGCCGCTTCATGTTCTTTGAGTCATTTTTCTAATTTTCTTTTAGTTTCTCCTATATAGAATTTAGGCTGTGTGCACGTACATGACATTCTATATACGACTCCTGTGGTATCCAATTGATGATCTTATACTTTTTCTTCTTTTTTATTAATAAAGTTTATTATATCAGATAATCTATTTTTTTGCTTTCCTATAATATGAACGGAAAGATTATTAAACTGGCCTTTATATTTTTCGTATAGGCAATTTATATATGGGAACAGAATGTCTCGGAAATTTATTTTTTCATTTTTAACATTGTATCGGTTACTTATATAATGATTATACCACTTACTTAAGATGTTTTCCTGGGTAATCATTTATTAAATATTTTCTGAATAACTGTTTTCTTCTACTATCACGTCTTCATGTAAAGATTTTCTTGTTAGTATTTTTCTTACCTCAATCAAAAATATATTTCTTTTCATTTCTATGGGACAGTATGATTCAAAATTAATTGTTTTTTTAATACTTAATTACGGAAGTATAATTCCTTATCATTTCTTTTTATGGTAATACGTCATAGTAGAAGAAAAACAGTTATTCAGAAAATATTTAATGAATGATTACCCAGGAAAACATCTTAAGTAAGTGGTATAATCATGGAGAAATGCATTTCGATTTTTTAAAAAAGTAAAAATAAATGTTTATCTTTTTAAATTGTTAACTGTCTTATCGCAATTTACTCAAAGTCGGTGAAGATTGAGTGTTTTTACTCGAAAATTGTTCTGAGCGTTTTTAATTTTAGAATTATACTTATTAACTTGTAGAGTAATACTGTTGCAAAGTAAGTGCAGACGAGACGGAGCTGTGAATAACTTTGTTAGAAGGATTTTTATTAGCAGAGTTCTAGTCTAGACAGGCGAATACATCCTGAAAGCCATGTCAGTCAGCCACACAGTGTATTCGATCACTGTCGGTTATAAAGTTTGGGAATGTTTTGTATACATTGCCAATTAGTAGAATTGCGTCAATATCATTTAATAAATAAGAAATATTTCGTCTAATACAGTATAGCTTTATCAAAAATATTTTTATTTTTATAGTTTCCCGAATTACAATAACTCTTTCATAATTTACATTTGCAAAATTTCTTACATTTTGATGTTTCTCTGATAATATTTTAAAATAAAGATAAATGAAGTTTGCATTATTTTTGAAATAGATAATGTAAATTTTTCTCTAGCAATAATATGTAATATAATATCTGTTGATAGTAAAAGAGCAAAAAATTACATTCACTTTTTATCATATATGCTTGTGTAAAAATAATTAATTATTATGACCAGTCTTAAGGGTTTAATATATATTTATTTTCATTTGGGTCATTTAAATGTATTTAAAGCAATTACTATATAACGATAAAAAAAAATTATAAAATATGATAAAACAATCAGAGTAATTATTTAGCTGTAGAATAGGCTTTTTATATTTACATATGTCCTATCAGATTTGATAAAACTGTTCTGAAATAATTCGGTGTTTATTCGAAAAAATTGTTGAATACAAGATAGAGTTCATACTTTAGAAAAAATATGATGAAAGGAAGATCATACTTGAGCTGTAAGGATCGATATAAATTGTGTGATCTTGATAAAAATGTTGAAAATGTTTTCATGGTGATTTGATTATTGGAAATATACGTCCAAAGGATGTTAGTAAAGCATAAGTCAAATAAACTGATATTTTAGATTAGGAAGTTAGAAAGTTGACAGATAAAGAATGAAAAAAAGTCGAATTTTTATTTTCTATGAAGCATATCCATTGTCAGACACTTTGACAATTGTTGTTGTTACTGTTTATAAATTTGAAGATTCGGAATAAAGTTTGCCTGTCCAAAAATCTTATTTTCAATAATTATATTTTGTTAATGTATTGATGTGATTAAAAGGAATATAAATAATTAATTATTAAATAGGTAATATATAGTTATATTTCTATAAATAATTACAAAAATAAATAAATATTTATAAACTGTTTAAACTATTATCATTCAATTTAAAGTAAAAGCAATGTTTTGATAAATTTTGAAAACAATTGAAGACCTTGGGCACATGTTACTCAGTTTCTTTGTTGAACATTATTGAATTTATATGCACATAGGTAGATATGATTTCCTGACGAGTAAATTCTCATAGACTGGCCTAGCAACTAATAATATTAATCACCTGTTTTAAACACAGACAAATTCGAAACTTTTGGATAATTTTCTTGGATAATTAATTTGGATTATATATATATACATATATAAATTTTCAAAGTATTTTGGACTAGAACATGTTCAGTTATATAGGTTTGCAAGTTTTGGGAAAATTATCCAAAAGTTTCGAATTTGTCTATGTTTAAAACAGGTGATTAATATATATATATGCATATATAAATTTTCAAAGTATTTTATGATATATTTTGAAAATTTTGATAAAGAGAAGTTTTGAAGGAACAATAAATATTTCTGAATGGAATATGTAGACTACTGATAAAGGAAGGATTACTTTGTACTAATAAATTTATAAAATATTGATAATTTGATTTAACTGGGTGAATTAATTATTAATAATTTTAGAAGGAATAGATAAATCGTAATTAGTGAAACTGCAGAATATATTGCCAGCAACAATTTATTTATTCGTACTTAAATTATTAATTAACTAATTTAAATCAAAGTATCAGCAATTTTTAAATTTATTTCTAAACTTTCTTCTGTAATTATTTAATTATTAGAAGAATATTTTATATATTTGATTAATTTAAAGCAGATATAAATCAATTTAAAATACAGTTTTACAGATATTCGATAAATGGATTTTGAATATTTATTGTTTTCTATGTTATTTTTATGTTTAAAAATTATCTTATCGATTTATTTTATTATAATTTATGCAAAACTATAACTAGTAACAAATGGATATTTATTTGGAATATCTATTTAGCGTTTTAATAAAATAATATATATAATTAAAACTATATAATCTAGTTACTAATAAATTGAAAGTGTAGCTTTTTGACAAAATAACATTAATACTTTAGTAGAAAATCCATTCAAAATTAACATAACTTAATTATATTTTTATATTATTTACTACCATAACTTTTAATAAATACATACATTCTATGAAACGTTATTTTAATTATAAAAATGTCAGCTATTTTAGTTATATAACTCCAATTAACTTATATTTTTATATAAGCAAATATTTTGCCAGCCGCCACAGCTTAATGCTTTGAAAGAACTGAAATCGAATCCATGCCTGAAGAATTTTTCGGGGATGGTCTGTTCCGAATATATCCGGCTGTCCCCATTATGGATCTAATCAGACACATAATGAGTATGTATAAAAAAAGAAATTATTTATAATTGCACTGCAATTTGAAAAAATTGTAGACCTATATGACTGTCTTTCTTCAATATCGAGAATGGAGTGAAATGGATGAACTTTGAGATAATATGTAGAAATAATAGGAACGGGAGGCCCAGATTAATTGTATAAGAACTTCCGATTAAAAACTGAAAATCATGTACTGTACAGGGGCATGACACTACTAATTTCAGATGGAGAGAGTAAATTTTAAGTTATATACATTAAAAATTACAGTCCTGCACTGTGACGATATCACAATAAATATTTGCTCGTTATTTATTCAAAAAGAATGGAAATTGTAAATTTTCACTCGTTATAAAAAATAAATTCAAAAACACAGAAAAATATAATTTCACGGGTATAAAATCTTAAAATGTTATTAAATTCATATTTATTAATTCTTGTTAATAATGATTTATTCAAATTTGCTTTGATTTATGTAAATTTGAAGGTCTACTAGATTGTTCTGAAGATAGAAACAAAAAATTTAGATATATAAAAACATTTTTCTTTCATATGTAAATGCGATGGTATACCAACATAATCTGAATATCGAGCGTTAGTTCTTAAAAAAACTTTACATTAAAATCGTTGTTATTATATTTTCTTGCAGTTTATTTTAGTTCGATCTCGTTTTATATCTCTGAGAATAAGTTGGTTTTCTGTTATTTTTTTCAGTAATGCTTATTATTAATCCCTATACAAATATACTAACATAATATTTAATACTTACGGTATATTGAAGTGTTGCTCAGCTTATGCCTTTCACTTATCATGAATTCGGATTTTTAAATGTATTTTCTGAACATTGTGAATAGGTAGGAAGAATTATATAGAAACAAGTCTAGATTTTAAAAAAAAAATTTAAGTTATATCTTTTATTTACTTTAATACTTAAAAGATGTCGAGGGAAAAGCAGTTTTCATTTTTTCAATAAAAAAAATGATTAAAAATTATACTGTAATCAAAATACTAAATTAAACATTTAATGTAATTTTTGAATAGATAATTTAATTTATTTAAAATATATTTTAAGTTATTAAAATCAATAAAAGGCTGTCAATGGTTCTTGCACGATACACGATAATTTTCAATTATAATTTCTAAAAATTAGGGAGAAAAGGCAAACGCTTTATTTTCGGGTAGGATGAGTTTAAAAAATTGTAAATGCCAATAACGAGTAAAATTTTTACTAAATAGAAGGTACAATATTTTACCCATTTCTATCTCATCTCCTCCTCTTCAAAATATAATAGCATATATAGAAATATTCCTATCTAATTTCAAATTTTTTGGTCAATGGGGTGCTGAGGTATAAAACATAATACAGACCGACAGACATATTTAGTTTTCTTTTTGTTTATACGTTGTTATTATATTACTATTAATTTATTATTTTAATCCAGAATGCGTATGTAAATCGCATTTAAAATAATTTAAAATTAAACAAATGAAGCATTACTCATCCGACAAGAAAAAATACTTTTTGCATATAAATCTATCATCATTGTCGCGTTTAAAATATTGAACTTAACAATTACAGTAATTATAATATTTTGGTGAAATTCTTGGTGTTTTTTTACCATTCTACGACCTAATTTTGCCCTTTGATTAAAAATCTGAATACGCTGAATATTTATTATTGGATTTATATATTATAATAAAAGGGTAATAAAAGTAAATAAAAGAAAAAGCGCTTTTGGTAAATGCACTGAAATAATATTTCATTGTTAAAAAGGCCCACCAGTAGCCAAGCTGTCTTCGTTCCCTGAACACTGGGAGTTCGGTCGTGGATTCGCGCTTCGCTCGGACGTGCTGGCCACATGAAGTTTTCCGGGTTTTCTCCACGTCTGTAACGCCTAAATACGGGCAGTTTCCCTTAAAAAGTCCTCCCGAAAGGCATCGCGTAAGTGTTGCGTTTCCATAACTAAACAAACATTGTTAAAAACCGTTAAACTCAGTTAAATACAGTAATTTAACAATAAAGTATTATTTCAGTAAGAGCAGTATAGCCATTTTTATTAATATGTAAAGAAAAACCAGAAATGTTATTCAAAAATACTTTAGTTTATTTTTTTCCGTGTACTTGGCATAATATTTTCTGTTTAGTCATTTTTGTGAAAAACTTTTATACTGTACACGTGAGTCTTTCACAAAATATTCGTTTGTTCACAATTTATGAAGTACACTTAAATTAAATTTTTATGTAATTCTTAGTTAGTTTTAATAAATTTTACATACTTATGGTGAAATAGAATCTGTATTTTTTGAGGCCCGCCAGTTTTCAATTGAGTAAAACCACTAAACACCGGTAAGGTTGGTTCTGGTTTCGAACATTACTTACAGACTAACCACGTGGAGTTTTTCGGGTTTACTTCACGTCTATAACACCTAAAAAGAGATAAGTTTCTCATAGCAAATCCTCCTAAACATCCTCTTGACAGATTGCCAAGTGTTACATTTCCTTATTTTAATCAACAAACATTTTTGAGTGTAACAGAATTCACGAATGTGGTCAAGGAATAATTTAAAGAATTTTTAAGAAAACTATTCTATATTTACCGGATTTCAATTGTCAATAATTAAAAATTATTATCATAAGCGGCAATAAACGAAATTGCCAATTTTAAATTCTATATTCTATAAAATTATAAAATTTTTATTAAAATGAAATTCATGAAGAAAAATTAAACCGTTGTCTTCCTTTATATAATTATTTATTTAATGTAAAATATTATAATTAATTACTATATTTTTAGTTAAAAGAATTTTGCGTTAATACCAAAAATGAAAGCTAACTAATTTCATAGAAGAAAAGAACTAGGAAATAATTAAATTTACATTGGCTATCGAAGAAAAATTATATTTTCAAAGTTATTCATAACATTTCGCTTTCTGAAAAAGCTATACACGAATTTCTAAAATAAGTAAGTTTTCTAAGTGTAAGAAATTCTTCTTTAGACTATGTAAATAAATATATTATATAATTAGATAATTATTCGAAATTTTGTAATTACGATAAATGCAGAAATTTTGTTATTACTAATAGTTTACATATCGATATTTTATGCTTCTTTATAATGACTCTCCTTGAATATATCGTATCACTGAAAATTTTCGCTTATAATTCAAAACCATCGCAGATTACCTTTGTGCATAGAATTTCATTAATTATATCTGAACAAGTCACTGTTACAGATACTAACGATTAACATATGATAATACACCTATATAATGAAAACATCTAGAATTTTATATTTTACGACCCGGCTGTTTTATGTAACAGAGGGAAAGTATGGCGAGCGGTCAAAAAATCATCCCATAAGAATTTGGACTCGGGACCTTAAAACGTCAAGAATTGCACAAATAAATAAACTGGGGGTTTTTCTATATACTGTTATGGTTCTTATTGTGTCTGTGTGTGAAGGGCACGAGTTTGTTCACTCAATTTGTAGTTTAATAACTCCTGTGCGTCTAGTCAAAAATTTATGAAATTTTGCATGACAGATTTTAAATCAGAAAAAATTAATGCTATTAAATTTTGGTGATTAATGATTACAGATCCAGGAATTGGGAATATAAAAAAAAAAGATACTTGTCGAGTGGGGTCAGATTTAATGACAATTTAATTTACATTTTTATTTATGAAACTCATCTCTACTCTCAAAATTCAGTTTCGTTTCATTTCATAATAATATAAAATGATTTTTAGTAGAATATCATAACAGTTGGTGAAACAAATTATTTTCAAGTTTGGTCGGGAAAATTACCCAAGACATTGCTGGATTTTTTGCATATATATTTTCTAGGAAAATTAGTGTAAAAGTTTATTAGATAATGCACATAATTTTTTATTATAACGCCAACCTTATGTTTCAGAAATAACGTATTCATAGTATAGTTTTGAATAATTTTCTAAAAACTAGTAAACCACTTTATAAATATTTATAAATTTAACTGAAAAATATTTTGATATTTTCATTAATGTATGACTTCACTAACCTGTCGTCCGACTGTGGTCCAGAAAAACCCAACATGGGTTTGTGGATTCTGTATCAACTCTCTTAGTGCCGTAGAATAGTAACATTTACATAATATTATTATATAACTCTAAAAACTAAGGATATACAATCTCTTAAAAAAAAAAACCACGTTATGAAATTTCGATACAACTAAAATTAATTGAGAAATCGATATCCTAATACTTTATATCTTATGACCAGATACTCTTGCTACTCACCAACTAAGCTCATATTAATTAAGGATTATAGTAGCGCAGATTTATTTTAATTTCACAAAATAAATGCTAATTAACAGAATAAGAATTTTCGAACGACTTCAGTAAAAAACGTGTTATTTTAGTATAAGATAATCTGAAAAGTGTGTAAACTTTTGGATATTCTCCAGTCGAGACTTTAAATCTAGATAAAATAAAATATCTGGCATTTAGGAATTCATTATATAACAACGTACAGTACCTAAAAATTTCACACTTTATGCAACTAATTGAAATCAGTCTCATTAATAAATTTGAAAAACAATAATGTTATGGCTCCATTAATTATATTTTTATAACTATTATAATTTTTATACCTTACTGTATTTGCTTTAAATAAAAATATCTTTTATTATTTAGCTACATTTATTACCTAACACACTATTAATAAACAAAAATCTTTCCTATTACGTAAGTAAACCTGAATAATGTACTTAAGAATGTATAAGAATAGTTTTATGAGATTCTCATAAACTTTATCTGTAGACTAAATACGTAAACTGAGGAAATAAAAAATTGAAACTTTATGTTAATGTTCGCATACTATCTAAAACCAGTTAAGTCATTTAAGCCTTGGCGTATTCTATTTCGAACTGAGTAGTTGTTGACATATCTCTTCATCTTAGCACATCCGAGTATCGAGTATCGCCGGAAACGAAGATATGCTACGTTTTAATGGAAGAACTGTTGACATAAGTACAATAGAATTTCATCCATGATAGTGCTTGATGAACCCTTTTTTCCCTCAAGCATTATTTTCTCTATCTTTGCGAATTTCCTGCAGGAATAATCATTCTTTTATCTTTAACGTTTTCGTAAAATTGATTTTCTGCTTAATATAGTGATTCGTGCGAAGATATTAATCAAAGTTTTAACTTAATTTTCGTAATTTTTTCTTACACAAACTTATATCAGATCATAAAAACATATTTTGAAGTCATTGGAAAGTAAGAATATAATATTAAGTGCTGCATTTACATAAGAAAGAATTTAAGAAAAATACATTTTTTCAATTATATTATTTATTGAATACAAAAATTTAATAAAATAGATTTATTTCAATTATATGAATTTGTATTAACGTTGGATTTCGATTTAAATAAATAATACAATTGACTTAAATGAATATATCCAATTATACAGCAACGTGTTTTGCATTTTATATTTTACGCGAGAGACTGAAGAATTAGCCTCTCAACTTTGAAATTAAAGTGTTCTCCTATTTGTACTGTACAATCTGCTTCTACGTATTTACGTTTTAAAAAGTGTATCTCTTTTATTCTAAGGCTATTTCCATACAAAATTATGCCGTAATATATTGGATCGAATTAATTTTTGAATTACTTGCAGAAGTAAATAGAAAATATATGAAAAATGTAATAAAAACTAGCCTTTATTTGAAAACTTTTGGATATTATCTGAAAAAAGTTAATACTTTAGTTTATTGTATTAATAGTTTTTCAAAATCAATATTACATGCTCCCTTTTTGGAATTAATATAATTGTTGTGATATAAGTTGTGCATTACAGTATTATCAATCGATTTGATTATTCTAGAGTACTGTTTGTATGATTATTATAGCCTCGCAATTTGAAAATCATCTACTGCAGGATGTCCCACGTAAAATCGACTCAACTCACTGGAAACGATAAAAAAAATTTAGGCAAAAGACATTTGTTGGAAACTTTATTTTAACATTATTTAAAGGTATAGATACTTACAGAAGATGCAGAAAGTGGTGTTTTTGTGCATCTGTGTATGTTTGTGTATGCATTATTCTTTGCGTTCAGACTGAACTTACGTAAAATACTGATATTGATAGCCTCAATGTTTCTGCCAATGGTTTCCTTTAGTTCTGACATTGATCGCGTGTCCTTTCCTTTTTAAATATCTTCTGGAAAATTTACATCGCTAATGTTTCATTATCTCAGTCGGACTGATTTTAAGCAAAAGATCTATAAGCTGTCATTGATAACTCTTGAAATAGAAAATATCAAGTGTCATCAAGAAAATGCTAAAATCTATCTATATAAATAAAAATGTAAATGTTCGTTTGTTCAAAATCTTAAATCTCCGAAAGTTCTTAACCGATTGCTTTGAAATTTTGACACAACGTTGCATTCGAATACGGGCGTGTTTTTATATTATATATGAATAGATATCGAAATTTCCTCCCGCGGGGAGAGGAACAAAATTAAGGCTGACCGTGAAGAACTCGGCTTCTATTATACTATTTTAGATGCGGTTTTTTTTTGCGTTTTTGATTGCGTTTCATAAGGTACGTCAAGAGAATGTACGCTAAGAAGGAATTTTTCGAAATTTCCCCCGCGGGGAGTGTTATACATTTATAATAGATACATTTTCAGCAATAGCAACGCGTTGCCTGGTACAGCTAGTTTAAAATAAATATTTGACATTATATATTTTGGTCACGTGAATAATAGGCCAAAGAAGATTAAAGAATTCTTTAGTTTGTCTTTCAGTTTTTGCTATTAGTCAGAGTTAACTTCTTTTAGGTTCTGCTGCTAAGTTCAATGACTTGAATTTCCATCTTTCGAATTATAGTTTAAAGAAAAATAATTGGGAATGTAAAATTTTTTACACTATTTTTGATATTATTAATAAACTTATTTCATTTTTTCTTTGAGTTATATAATAATTTAATTTTTATAT
>NW_019384682.1:359552-361186 GCF_000671375.1 Centruroides sculpturatus
TAAAACAATTTATTTTTCCAATAATTTCGTATTATGTGGAACAACCAATTCATGTGTATATCGCTTTTCGTGTGTCAAATTATATAATATTATGGGGAATCAACCTATCAATCATCTCACATTTTTTTATTTTTCATTTTCACAGGCAAACTTCGATCTTTCAGTTTGCCAAATTTATAAGAGAATTTAAAAAATAATATCTTTCTTTATCCACTGTTTTATTATTATTATTATTATTAAACACAAATTTTCTGTACTAACTCATAGAAATATTAATTAATAGTTTTATTGTGAGTATTGATTTAAATAATAATATATATTTATTAATAAAATTGCTGTAAAACGGAAATATTATATAAAAATTACATTAAATAATTTATTAAAATGTGGAGAAATAATAATTATAACAGTTAAGATAAATAAAAATTAAAAAATATAATTATTAAAAATGTTAGAAATTATTTTAGATAAGTTAAAATTATTCTCTTTATGATGTGATTAACTTTATTTTAGATGGAAAAACACTTCTTGTAATTAAAAATTTCTTTAAAAGAAATAAGTAAATGATATCTAATTTCATTATCATACCAAGAACATTAATAATATGAAAGGTGTTTTTTTTCTAATTAGGAAGATATTAGTTGAGATGAAACTCAGCAATAAAAGAAATTTTACTATAATTCAGTTAGTTTCACGTGTAGATATGATTGAGTGGTATCAGATTAAATTATATTAATGCTTCGAAATATATTTTTAAATTAGAAACGACGTCTTAAAATTTTTCACTTTTTGAATTGAAAGTAGATATCATCAGAAATGGGAAAAATAATAATACAAAAATTGCGTAAAAGATATAATTTAATTTTAAGATTAATGTTTCAGGATACCCAATTTAGAACTTTTAGGTTAGAAATATTTTGATTTATTATACACTTTCAAAAAGATATATATGGATGAATCAATAATAAACAAATGATTTCTTCTGTAGAATATAAAAATCAGAATATTTTGCAAAAATTGATAAACTAAATTCTAGTATCTAAATATATAAAATTACTTGTCCTGACTGAGTCACTGACTGATTCATCATCGCCCAGAGCAAACCGCTGAACCTAAAGTGGTGAAATTTGGTACACAGTTAGGGTACGTCATGAAAACGCACACTAAGAAGGGATTTTTCGAAATTCCCCATCCCAGGGGGAGAGGGAGAGCAATTAAGGCTTAACCAGAACAACAGCTTCTACTGTACTATTTTAGATGCGATTTTCCGTTTTTATCTGCGTTTTAGTAGGGTATGCCATGGCAATGCACACTAAGAAGGGATTTTTCGAAATTCCCCCGCGGGCGGGAGAGGGAGAGGATTTAGTCTTCATCGAGTACTTAGGTGTATTAAATTAATAACATTTCAGACATTGTTATAAATATTTTTATCTATTTCGATTTTAAAAATGTTCGAACCGTTTTAAATTCGAATTTGTTATTTCGTATTCGTATTGTATGCGTTTTAGTAGGGTATGCCATGAGAATGGACACTAAGAAGGGATTTTTCTAAATTCTCCCGCGGGGGGAGAGGGAGAGGATTAAGCTTAACCGGAAGAATGGCTTCTACTGTACTATTTTAGATGCGATTTTTT
>NW_019384682.1:362494-378545 GCF_000671375.1 Centruroides sculpturatus
TAACGTTACGGCTGGTGATGGCTAATTGGTCGGCCGGGAATCACGCCACATGACATTTGCATAGTGCTACGGTTCAGTAAGCACTAATTGGTCATCGAGTTCGATGTTGACGCTATAAAAAGGCGACAGTTCGACACACCGGATATACGTCACTCTCGTCTAAATTCGACTTGGGCATTTTTTTGTTCAATATTAAATGTGAAGTCTTCCTGGAAAAAATAAGACATTCCCTGAAAATAAGACCTAGCGCATTTTTCAGAGCAAAAATTAATATAAGACACTGTCTTATTTTCGGGGAAACACGGTAGGTTAGGTCGACATGGCCTTTGCACAATGTCATCTTATTGAATAGTACTAATAAAAGTTGATGTGAGGGTTATCGACGGAAAATTTAGAGAAATTCTGTATCCTTATGATATATTTTTTTTAATAATCCACAAAATTGGAAAGTAACTAACATCGACTAAATTTAAATAATTTCCTAGCAATGTTACTTTGAATTTATATAAAATCAAATGTACGAGAAATTTATTGAAAGAAAATTTCTGACAATTTTTCTTTTTAATTTAATTTCTGATGACAATTCTCTTTTTACATTCAAATATAAGATGAAAAATAAAAATCAGATGAATATCGTTGATCGAAAATTACATTAGGTGACACCTTAGTGACTTTTAAAGCAATAGTTAATGACCTTTATGAAATGTTGACATGTATATATTTTTTTTCAAATTTTTTATATAAATGATTTGCATAAATAAATTAAAACACTTCTTCATAATATTCGCAATTTTATTAATTTCAAAATATTACGAAATGTTCTATAAATTATTTTTATATAGCTCTAAAAAATTGAAGTGATATTTAAGGAAAAATTATTTAAAAACATAAATTAAATTATAAATTATATATACATATATATATGACATTTGAATTACATTTCTGAGTATTAAGATTTACACGAAAGATTACATATAAAATTATTGTAACAGGCATTTTAAAAATCTCAAAGGAAAATAAAAATATGCAGGTTGAGAATAAACTAAATTTTCATTAGCATTTTTCTATTAAAATTCATTAAACTTTTAGAGAAAACAAAATTTTTTTTATAAAATAAAAGCTTTTAAGTGAATTTTTATTAGCTTCTCTGGTCATTGATTTGAATAAATTTCAGTGTTTTGTTAAGCGATTTTTAAAAAAAAAATTAATTTCCTTATTTATTAGCTTTACTATTTTTATTGCAAAACAAATTAAATATAAGTAAGTATTTAACAATTCTCAAAAATATTTTAAATCACTTCACATGTTTATTTTCTAAAATATTTTTTAGATGCAGCTTATTTCTCTTCTAAGTTAAAAATAACAAACAACCAAATCACACTCATACACAATTTTAAAAAGGGTCTAACATTTAAATCCATTAAATCATGAAATAGTCATTGATATTAATTTTAATTCTATGGCAGGTTTTTTTTACTCATTTTGCCCTCTGTACTCTAAGAGAGTTTGGCTTGAACGTATTAGACAACGCAATACGAGTGATCTGTCAAGAAGAAATGCCTTCCAGGAGGAGTTTTATGGGGAACTGGCCCCTATTTAGATGTTAAAACATGAATAAAACCCGGAAAACTCCATGCCAGCCCATTGATGAGGCACGATCCCACGACTAACTTATTAGTATTTATTGCTTAGGCACTCAGCCGCTGATGGATCAATCTAAGAGGCCTTTTTATAACATCGAGTGGCCCAGGATGCAGCGGAACACCAAAAATATTCCTGGAGAGTTGCTCGCTAGATTCGATTCCCGTACGCATTAAAAATTCTAAAAATTCTCTAATTAGTCTGGAAACAACGGGACCCAATTCTTGCATTCTGTGAAAACGGGTAAGGTTGACTGTAACGTAATAACCTTTATCTTAGTTATCGTTACTTTTGCCCGAGCAACGCCGGGTTTATCTGCTAGCAGGTGGGCCCGGCGTTGCTCGGGCAAAAGTAACGATAACTAAGATAAAGATTATTACGTTACAGTCAACCTTACCCGTTTTCACAGAATGCAAGAATTGGGTCCCCTTGTTTCCAGACTAATTAGAGAATTTTTAGATGGGTCTAAAAATATGTTCAATTTCCCGCAAAAACGAAAAAAACTGCATCTGCGTCTTGCACGTCGCTTTCTCTTAACAATTCCATTGTTACGTAACAATTCCATTGTTGACACTTCCATTGTTACTTAAAACTTTTATTGTTACTTAACACTTCCATTGTTACTTAACACTTCCATTGTTACTTAACACTTCCATTGTTACTTAACACTTCCATTGTTACTTAACACTTCCATTGTTACTTAACACTTCCATTGTTACTTAACACTTCCATTGTTACTTAACACTTCCATTGTTACTTAACACTTCCATTGTTACTTAACACTTCCATTGTTACTTAACACTTCCATTGTTACTTAACACTTCCATTGTTACTTAACACTTCCATTGTTACTTAACACTTCCATTGTTACTTAACACTTCCATTGTTACTTAACACTTCCATTGTTACTTAACACTTCCATTGTTACTTAACACTTCCATTGTTACTTAACACTTCCATTGTTACTTAACACTTCCATTGTTACTTAACACTTCCATTGTTACTTAACACTTCCATTGTTACTTAACACTTCCATTGTTACTTAACACTTCCATTGTTACTTAACACTTCCATTGTTACTTAACACTTCCATTGTTACTTAACACTTCCATTGTTACTTAACACTTCCATTGTTACTTAACACTTCCATTGTTACTTAACACTTCCATTGTTACTTAACACTTCCATTGTTACTTAACACTTCCATTGTTACTTAACACTTCCATTGTTACTTAACACTTCCATTGTTACTTAACACTTCCATTGTTACTTAGCACTTCCATTGTTACTTAACACTTCTATTGTTGATGGAAGTGTTAAGCCTTAATCCTGTCCCTCTCCCCCGTGGGGAAGAATTTTGAAAAATCCCTTCTTAGTGTGCGTTTTCATGACGTACCCTATCTGTGTACCAAATTTCAACTTTCAACTCCTAACCGTTTGGGCTCTGCACTTATTATTATTATCATTATTATTATTATCAACCCGTCTCCATTATATATATAGATTGTTATGTGGTCATTTTAACAGCTTAATTTTTAATAATGATAAAAATTTTAATGATTACAATTATAGATAATGAGGCATTTTTACATTGCAAATATAATTAATTATATTAATGCTGTTAAAAATGAAATTTAATTCTATTTTTTCTATTTTTCATAATATAAATCTACAAAAAAATTGATTTTATTAAATTACTGCAATGACGAGACAGTTAACATTTTAAAATCAATTTGAGTAATTTTAGATGTATTACTGTTAAAATTAAATAGTAATTTTAGATGTATTACTGTTAAAGTGACCACATAGCAATTTCTTTATATCACTTAACTCTGTTTTAGAAATTAGAATTAAGTAGACAATTACGCAGTCTTGTAAATGACTATCCATTGAATGAAATGAAACGTTTATTAGTAGGACATGCTTTGTTTTTTATTCTGATATATATTACCAGTTCGTATAACATTCGCATAGTTTATATATAAATAAAATTATTCCGTGAAATTTATAAAAAGACATAGATAAAATAAATACCAAGATATGACAACGAATACTCCTAATATAAATTATAAAGGTAAATATTAAAACGTGCTTATCAAAACTCAAAATTCATATAAAAATTTTAATATATGAAGAAAAGAATATTAAGTTTTAATTTAAAAATTGTATAAAGATCTTTTAGATTAAACTCCATAAAATGCAGTCGAAATCTCCATTGTTTGTTTAACAAATTTCTACCTGCTTAATAACTTTTAAATTTTTATTTTAAAATTATTTTTATATGTGTGGATTTAAGAAGGATCCATTAGGTTAAAATCGAAAATAAAAATAAAAATATGCCTAATTATTTTTATTGTGATATCGTCATAATGTCAGGCTGCAATTTTTAATCATATTTTTAATGTATTTAATTTAAAATATATGCTCTCCACCTCAAATTAATAGTGTGTTGCCCCTGTACATGATACTTTTCTGTTAGCAATAGAGTCGTGCCGGTCATGTATCTAACTCCTCCAAGGGAAAAAATTTGAAATAAAATAATATGATTTCCTTTGCAAGTCAGAGGTTCTCGTGTACTTAATCGGGGTCTTCTTCCCGTATGCTTCCAAGTTCTGTCTCGCCTTTTATCTTTCTAACTCCATTCTCGAGATTAAGAAAGAACAGACAGACAGGAAGCTGGACAACATTGAGCATTTATACATCTACAGTTTTTTCAAATTGCAGTCCAAGAATTCTTCATTCTGTCCAATACTTACGTAATATGTATTCTTTTGTCAGGAATACATATTACGTAATTAATTTACTATATTGCAACCATTTTTTTTGTTTCTAATAATTTGGTAATAAAGTAACGAAATTAGGGTAACTTTTTAAATTACAGTATTAAAAAACTTTTAATTTACGAAAAAATTATAAACAGTTTGACTCGTAAAAAAATAAATTGATGCACAGCCGCATCGATTCTTCATAAAGAACTTTTGTTTCTACTGCCATTTTACTAGAATTTACATGCTTGACTAAATTATAATTTACTCAAATAAAAAAAATGATATTTTTCTTTTTATGTAAAATCTATTCAAAAGGATGCTATTAAACTTTAAAGAAAAACGATGCAAATGTTGCTGTTCAAAATGACTTTATCTTAGAATATTTATTTGATTTCCAAAGTAATTCAGCTGAGTATTAAATAGTTTTTTTTATTGAATCCTATCTAAAAAATATATAATTAAAATGGGCAATTTAACGCTTAATTTTAAAAATTAAACGTAACCGTTTCATAATGATTATATGATCCATCTTAACATGATTATAGAGAAGTAAAAATTCGTAATTTACACGTAAAAGTTATTAAGTTCTGTTAAAGAAACGTTAAATATTGTAAAATATTCAAATTTGTTAATATTTTCTCGAAATTTTTAAAACAACTGTATATATTTGATATATGAGATATTTCATATATATTTTGTGATTAACTTAATTAAAAAACTTTTAATTTACCGTTACTGATTTTTGCAAAATTACATTTAACATCTTCTATATCCTCATTAGCCTTAGTTTAAATCATTGTTAGTTGTTAGGGTAAGAATCTTTATTTTATTGAGCTGCAATTTGAAAAAAGCTGTAGACCTATAAATTCTCACTGTTTCGTCAGTCTGTCTTTCCTTAAACTCGAGAATGGAGTCAGATATATGAAACTAGTAGCCCGGGACGCCCCCTAGTAGGCGTTTTAGCAGTATTACAAATTCCTATGAGGCATGTTTAATGCACTTAATATACTATTATTATATTAAAAAATTAGCTTAACTATTTCAAACCTTATCGTTTTATCGTAGCGGTTCAAATCTATCCGGTTTTTCGTTANTTAATAATTATTAATGCACAGTGGTCGATAGTGATGAAACTATTTTACACTGATAGTTGGTTGTTGGTTCGCGCTTCACCAACCGGCTGGCCACACGGAGTTTTTCGGGCTTCTTCACGTAGCTAAAACTTAATAAGACCAATTTCCCATAAAAAGTCCTATCGGAAAGACTTCCAGTTTGCTGATTGCCTATGTGTGGCGTTGGCGTTGTCTCGTCTTATTATTTCAATCCTAATGTTTATTTATTTATAAGTATTGTAATGTCATGTATTTATAAATAAATAGCCATTAGTACGCGCACTATTGGCGACATTTTACGCATAATCTATATGCCTCTTGTATGCTGAAAAACATGCACAATCATTTTTATGAAAATAATTTAATAGTTATTATTTGATTATTATTTTAATCTTTCAAGATTACTTCAAGGGTGTTGCATTAGTTAGCCCGCATGGACTCTCTCAGTCCCCATTATTCTGAAATTGTGAAATTATGGGAATCACATCAGAAAGTATGATTATATCTTTTATTTCCATAATTTATCCTGTTTCTAATGATGTAAAACACTTGTAGATTGACGAAAATGCGATTTTATTTTTAATTTTTGTAATTTTATCCGAAAAAGTAAAAATAATAAAACACAGCAAATTTCACTTTGTAGTAAAATATCTCAGGTTTCATGGACTAACACGGATAAGTTTATTTGTAATTGGAGAGGGATGTTTTGTTTTCCAGGTCAGAATAGGAAAATATTTTTTTAAAGAGATATTCTCAGTAGACTAAGCAACGATCCCCACTCAAATCAATGTAAATAAACCGAGAGAATCCAAGTTTTATTTCAACTCAGATGGAAAAGTATCTTTTAAAAGCTTCTACGCGACGTGTAAATTCTTTAAATAACAGGACTTTTATTTAATTTTATTCGGAAATATGCTTTGATTAACATATAACAATTATTTTTGTCAGAACTGATTATTTTAATTTTCTTTTTATGCGTATGGTTACGCATAAAAAACAGACTATCAAAAGTACATTATCTTAAGTCAAAAATTAATATCGCTTCAAGTAACACAGAAAGTATCAAAACTTTTGCGGATTGTTTAATAAGGAATTTTTCCTATATGAAAAGTGAAACATTCAAAAAAATAATGCGTGAACCATCGAAAATTTGGCAAACGATTACATGATGGTGACTAGTAAATTACTAGCTTTATAACATAAAAAGTTATGTCAATGTCATCAAAATAAATTATTTGTCTTGATGTGTTGCTAAGACTGTTGTTTAATAAACAAAAATTTTATAATTGTGAAACAGTTCAAACTAATTTTTTACATCTAAAATTGAAAGTAAGTTAATTATATCTTAATTATATTATGTAAAATTAGCTGAACCTCTTGCATCTACAATTCTGTGTAATATTTGTTTATTAATTGATCTGATATTAAAATCTAATAAATATGTTTCCACTGTTTTTGAGCCTTTTAAGAAATTTGTAAACTATACATGTAGAAAAAACTGGGAGATATTTTCTTAAAAATGAGAATTTATTTCCGCGAGTTTTAATACAATTTGATTCCAATAAACATCCAAGAACAGCCAGTACGTCACCATCAGATGCATGGCCGACTGACTAACTGAGAGATTTTACTCCTCGTGTGTGGGCGATAGGAAATTCTGAATTTCCTCAAGGCCAGGCCTGCACAGTTATTCCTCAAAGGATTTCCTCAACGTGTGTGGCCCCCTTAAAGGGCAGTAGGCCCCAATTAACTATATACAAACTTCCTATGCAAACAGTCATGTTATTTCAATTCAAAACTTTTCCACCGAAAGGTGTTAGATAGATGACCGGCAAGACACTATTGTTAAAGGAAAAGTATTATGTACAGGGACAAGCCATTATTAATTTGAGGTGTAGAGCATATAGGCCTAAATTAAATTAAATTAATTAGAAATATTAAAAATTGCAGCTCAGCAATGTGACGATTTCACAATAAATAATTGTTTGTTTTTATTATTTTCTTTTTGATTTTATTAGGTGAACTTAGAAACAATATCTGAAGTGAATTTTAAATATTAATTATTGAATAACAATTATCAACATAAGCATCGATCGAGATTTTGTAATAATTCACTCCAGTTTAATATTTTTGATTTATTAAACTCATTTATATGCCATGGTCTTTTTATAATTGAACAAAAAAAATCGATTTGACCAAATGTGGTTTTATTGGACACATGAATCAAACTACTGTATTTTATAAGCAAACACGTTAGATCGAAAGTCAATTTACCCAATATATCTATTAAACTTTCCCATAACAAGGAATTTTATTCAAATAACTCATAGTCAAATAGTTGAATAGATTAATTATTAAATTTTGATAATTATATTTTTATACAAAACACTTTAATAATTCTTACTTAATAATTATTAATGCACAGTGGTCGATAGTGATGAAACTATTTTACACTGATAGTTGGTTGTTGGTTCGCGCTTCACCAACGGGCTGGCCACACGGAGTTTTTCGGGCTTCTTCACGTAGCTAAAACTTAATAAGACCAATTTCCCATAAAAAGTCCTATCGGAAAGACTTCCAGTTTGCTGATTGCCTATGTGTAGCGTTGGCGTTGTCTTGTCTTATTATTTCAATCCTAATGTTTATTTATTTATAAGTATTGTAATGTCATGTATTTATAAATAAATAGCCATTAGTACGCGCACTATTGGCGACATTTTACGCATAATCTATATGCCTCTTGTATGCTGAAAAACATGCACAATCATTTTTATGAAAATAATTTAATAGTTATTATTTGATTATTATTTTAATCTTTCAAGATTACTTCAAGGGTGTTGCATTAGTTAGCCCGCATGGACTCTCTCAGTCCCCATTATTCTGAAATTGTGAAATTATGGGAATCACATCAGAAAGTATGATTATATCTTTTATTTCCATAATTTATCCTGTTTCTAATGATGTAAAACACTTGTAGATTGACGAAAATGCGATTTTATTTTTAATTTTTGTAATTTTATCCGAAAAAGTAAAAATAATAAAACACAGCAAATTTCACTTTGTAGTAAAATATCTCAGGTTTCATGGACTAACACGGATAAGTTTATTTGTAATTGGAGAGGGATGTTTTGTTTTCCAGGTCAGAATAGGAAAATATTTTTTTAAAGAGATATTCTCAGTAGACTAAGCAACGATCCCCACTCAAATCAATGTAAATAAACCGAGAGAATCCAAGTTTTATTTCAACTCAGATGGAAAAGTATCTTTTAAAAGCTTCTACGCGACGTGTAAATTCTTTAAATAACAGGACTTTTATTTAATTTTATTCGGAAATATGCTTTGATTAACATATAACAATTATTTTTGTCAGAACTGATTATTTTAATTTTCTTTTTATGCGTATGGTTACGCATAAAAAACAGACTATCAAAAGTACATTATCTTAAGTCAAAAATTAATATCGCTTCAAGTAACACAGAAAGTATCAAAACTTTTGCGGATTGTTTAATAAGGAATTTTTCCTATATGAAAAGTGAAACATTCAAAAAAATAATGCGTGAACCATCGAAAATTTGGCAAACGATTACATGATGGTGACTAGTAAATTACTAGCTTTATAACATAAAAAGTTATGTCAATGTCATCAAAATAAATTATTTGTCTTGATGTGTTGCTAAGACTGTTGTTTAATAAACAAAAATTTTATAATTGTGAAACAGTTCAAACTAATTTTTTACATCTAAAATTGAAAGTAAGTTAATTATATCTTAATTATATTATGTAAAATTAGCTGAACCTCTTGCATCTACAATTCTGTGTAATATTTGTTTATTAATTGATCTGATATTAAAATCTAATAAATATGTTTCCACTGTTTTTGAGCCTTTTAAGAAATTTGTAAACTATACATGTAGAAAAAACTGGGAGATATTTTCTTAAAAATGAGAATTTATTAAGATAATATGGGAACATAAAAGAAAGATTTATTCACGGGAAATTTTATGGGAAACTTTACGTTCTTGTAGGGAAAAATTATAGAAAATATATTTTATTTATTTATTTATTTGGTAAGTTAAGAAAAAGAATTTTTATTTAAAAAACACTTTTATTATTCAATTTTTTAAGTTTTGTTTTTTTTTTTACAATTGTACAAAACAAAAAAGAATATATTTTTAAATGCTTGAACATTTATGAGGACAAAATTATTTCGATATTCAATGTTTCCATGTGAACTGTTATAGTACCTTCGGTATATTTTCTGTTGTATTCAAATTTTATTTTTAAAATGTCATTTAAATTTGTGGTAGAACAGGTAACGACTTTCTTAATTTAAAAGAAGGTGCAGTATATTTGGGAATTGGTAAATAGATTTCTTATTTAACAAAAAGTACTTGTTTTTTTCATAAATGTTTTTCTTAAAAAAAAGTTTTATCATCTTCATTTAAGAAGAAACATATAAGTTATATATATATATATATATATATTTTAATTTGAATTTTCACATTATTACAGATTTATTTTTGGTAAAAATATATTATAACTCAGATACAGTAGCCCCTCGTTATATCGCGGATTCGGATACATCGCGCCTTTATTTTTTTCTCCTTCAAATTTTAAAAGCGCTCGAGTCAATAAATTTTAAATTATCTATTGCCTTTGAATTTTCTTTTGCAACGGAATACGGTATTTTATCCCTACCATTGTCCTAAAAACTACCACTGCAGCGAAACAATAAATTCGTGACGATCTAAATAAACAAAACAAATGATAATTACCTATATACTTATGTTTCCTTTTGATATTAAAAGTTGTTTATTGATTTGAAATACTGACTTCTGATTTACAAGTTTCTGTGAATTCGAAATTTCACGTCTTTATGTGAATTGACGGTATTGCATCAATTCACATAAAGATGTGAATTCTCCACGTAATGTATAAGGAAAAAATTTCTTCATTTTTGAACGGAAAGTTCTAAAATAACAATACAACAGTCACTTTATTTTGCTTTTTGGATAATTTTTACTCTTCAATTTTATATTGTTTTATTATATGTTCAATATTTACTTTAAAATTTTTAATTACTGTATTTAAAATTTTTACTGAAAAATATAAATTACACAAATTTTTAATAAGCGATTTATTGTGAAATATAGTATTGTATAATAAAGTCTCAACTGATATTGCCTTTATATGGATAGTATTTAAAGAAACAACAACGCTAAATGTCGTATAGATGTTTACGTAAACGTCAATTAATGCGATATAATCATGAATAAAATTCAATATTGAAAACCTAAGCTTATTTTATATCAGAAATAGTTGCTGATGAAAGAATAGTGGATAGGTATTCCATTGCATAAATAATCTGTTTAGTAAAAGCCTAGAATTTTTAGTACTCGGTTATATCGAGTACTATATTTTGTCTCCCGACAAGCGCGACATAACGAGAAGATACTGCTTGTATTTTTATAATACAAGCAGTTATTTTTTTACTCTATGAAACGATTTTATATAAAAAATAATAAACATTATATTATTGATTATTTGTAATAAGTTTGTTATATATAAAGTGTCAAATATATTTATATTTCGCATTTCAATACACATATCAAAAGGAATTTATGAAATTCGGGATTAATTCGGCTATTTTAATTAAATTACATTCTTTTAAAATACATTTTACCATTGAGTCATATAGAAACTTTTATTTATTCTGTGGGCACTTATCCATATTTTCAATTCAGCCTTCGTTCATTATAATAAACAAGAACATGAAACACGCAACATAGTTTAAAAATTACGTTGTTACCCTTAATATATATATGATTTATTAGGATTTCATCTAAGAGTAAACTTGATAGAAACATTTTGATTTTGAAAACTGCATAAAATTGGTTTTGTAATAAGGTATTTAACTTAATTGTTTAGGGTAAGTATTTAAATATAGGCTACATGTCTATTTCTTCTTTGTACTTATTTTTTTTTGTAAATTTGGCAGTTAATGAGACACGTTCTTCCCGCTCAAAGAGCACTAAGAGAGTTACAAGAGTGTTTATTTGGTTTCAAGAATGACTCACCAGTTTATAGGGAGGCTACCCATTCGGTAGTCAGTAGGACAACAGCGTGTAATATACCGAGAAGGGATAGAGAAGTAGAAGTATCATTAAGCCTTTGAGCATTCCGTGTACAAATAGCCTATTATACTAAACAAAATAAAAATAGAGGGCTAAAGCTGAACTAACATGCAAGAATAATTATTAAATTATTATTATTATTTTATTTATTTATTTTTGTTTTATTTTTTATTTTTACTGTTAATATTATTATTATTTTTATTTATTTATTCTAATTAAAAATTTATATATGTATATATAAGTAACATGACTTCTTTATACTGTAATAATATATATAATATTACAGTATAATCAATCAATATATGCATTGTTTATGCTGTAATATACGTATATATATTATGTTAATGATTGAAAACATTTAATTCTTTAATTCAAATAATTATAATAGCGCCACAATAAGATGTCAATCTAACTGAATAAAGATAAGTTCAAATCTAATTTAGGGAGGATGTGCTGGTTGCCAGAGGTACTGTGAACATCTAGTGAAGCTCGTTAATGTGTGTTAATGAATTGGAAAACCGTAAATAGCTGGAAAATGACTGAGTTGGCAAAGTGGATATTTACGAAAAGATTATCCTTGGATTTAATACTATGTTTAATGATTTGTGCCAGGATTGAATCAAACCCAAGATCTTTACCTCATTCTCCGTAACAAACGAACCAAACGGATATGCAAAAAAGGGGGCGATTTCAATGAAATGGATAACAATTGGACGTCTAAATGAGCGAAGATTTGTATCAAATCGAAGAGGATTATTGTAAAAGTAGTTTTGAGGCTACGAGAACTACAAAAATACACGAATATTTCGAAATATTAAGAGAGACAGAAACAAAGGTTCAGGAAATGTCCCAATGCACGTTAAAATCGATATATGATTTAATACAGGAGAAATTTTCACAACTTAATGTAGAACTACAGGAAATTAAGACAGAAGTTAATTCATTGAAAAAATAAAACAAATATTTCCAAGGTTGAAAAAATGGAGGAAATATCCAAGAATTACAGCCAAATGAAATTTATGTTGGAATTTGAAGTAGATAAACTGGTAAACGAAAGATATAATAAAAATATCGTAATCATAAATTTTCCGTTCAAGTCGTTGAGAGAAGTTAATCAGTTCGTAAAAGAAGATTTAGGAATAACAAATAGTTCTATTGAAAGCTTAATCAGATTAACCAATTGTGAAAATTTCAATAGACTCGTTATACACCAGAAATTTAATTCTTAAAGAATCTGAAAAATGAAAATTAACGAAGAGAAAAAATAATATTTACTGCAAACTTATGTAAGAGATCAAGACTTAGGAGAAAAAATTACAAGCAATAATCAAACAAGAAAAATCCAATGGAAATAGAATAATAACAAGAGAAGATTATTACATAAAAGATAACAAAATATATATCAATACTTATGATGCTAAGTTTGATAGAGTGGTACAATTAAGCAGTTTTTTAGGAAGGAACTGATTGACACTTCAGAATTAATAATAAATGGTTCGAAAGAAGAAGTAAACCAACGTAATGCTAAAACTAAAAAGCAGAGAATATAGAACTTGACATTAACAAAGTCGGGAATATAGGCTAGACAAGCAGATTAACAATAGTAATTTAAATGAGATTTTCCTTTCAAAAATAGCATACTACAACAATAGTACCAAAATATTTATCGGATTTTGGAATATTCAAGGAATAAAAGAAAAACTTTATAGAGATTCTTTAAGAGAATATATAATCTTTTATTCAATTATCGGTTTTACAGAGACACGGACCATCAAAATGAAAGAGGAAGCTAAGTAGTATCTTGAACAAAAATACATAGTATTATTTAGCAAGGCGCAAAGAATTAGAAAATTTGGTTGACCATCTGGAGGCCTTTTACTGTTAATCAAGAAACAAATTGGTGAGTTACTACAATATCATATAATCGAAAACTTTATTTTTATTATAATAGATACCGGGCAGAGATTTAAGTCAAATTGGAGAGATTCGCGGATTGGAATCATACACGTAGGCCTACATTTCTACCCTTTAATTGATAAAAAGTCATGTTTTCAAGAAATTAAAAAAAAATCATCACACAATGGTGTAATTTTATTAATTTATGGACAATAGGTCGTGATTTCAACGCTCCAATTGGAGGAAGTTAGACTCAAAATATAATGGAAGAAATATCAATATTAGTAATTTGAGTGTATCTAAGGATAAAACAGTTAATACTGATGGAAAAACATTACTGGACTTTGTTCAAGAAACCAAACTATTCATTTTAAATAATAGATTCAACGGTGATTTCCCTGCCGAATATACTTTTGTAGCACACACGGGTAAATCTATAATAGACTATATCAGTTGCTCTGAATATTTTATAGATCAGTGTCTAACGATGGAGGTACTCAACTTAAATGATTCAGATTATTTTCCGATACAGTTGGAACTAAGAGTAGGTACAGAAAGAGTAAACTAATTCCAGATATTTACACAAAATCGCGAATTAATTAAGGATAAAGGTCGAAAGTTTAATAAACCGAGGTGTCTGAGAGAAATTGAAAATAATGCTAAAGATATACTATTTCAGGAAGAGAATAAAGAACGAAGAACCGATAAATAATTATAATAATCTAATGTTAGAATCTTATCTTTTTAGGAGATGTAAAAAGTATGATACCAAAATTCAAACAAAGATGGTATGATAACAAATGTTACTATTACAAAATGAAGAAACAGAAGAGTTTACAACAGTTTAGAAAAATAGTCACTAGAAAGATATTTAGAAAATAAGAGAATATACAGAAACTATATAAATGCGAAAAAGAAAAATATATTTTTTTGAAGTAAATGATTCGTTAACTAAATTAAAAGACACAAAATGATTCTGGAACACCATAAATGGTTTCCGTAGACATTTTTAAAAACTAGTGAAAAATCTCTGGTTCCATTTGACAGTTGGTACCAATATTTTAAAAAATTTTCAGACAACTATTATGTAAAAATAGAATTAACAGTATTGACAATATATAATTAATTAATAAATCATATGAAGTGGTATTTAACTTAGATAATTTATATTTTAATATTAAAAAATTAAAAGAAAAGACAGTTTCAGGTTACGATTCCATTCCTAATTTCATAATAACAAAATTTATCGATGAATATATTAAATATTTAGCTAGACAATTTAATGCTCTATACAATCAGTGCAAGATTCCAAATGAGTGGAATAAAGTCATTCTTTGTTATTTAAAAAAGGAGAGAGAAAACATCCAAATAACTATCGACCAATAGCACTACTTTCTGATTTTCGTAAACTGCTTACTTCTGTTCTACTGACAAGGTTTATTGTTTGAACTGAAAGGAATAATTATAAATATCACACACAATTCGCATTTATTAAAGATGGGAGCACTCAAATAGCTCTCTCTGTCATGATTGCAATAATTCAACTACAACTTTGTATAAGAAGACATAAGGTGTTTGCCTTACTTTTAGATATCGGAAAAGCTTATGACTCAGTGATTATCTCAAATTTACAAAAGAAAATGACTAAATATCAGTCATAAGATAACCTTATAAAAATAATAGGATTATTTGATCACTATGAAGTGGTGATCATGCAAGGTAATTTTGAATGGCCGGCTTTCGATATTGACCATGGCCTATTACAAGGTGATCCCTGGTCATCTGTTTAATTTCTATACGTTCAATTTTAATGACGATTTTAACAGAGAAGATGATGGTTTTCTATTTGAGAATCAAGTAATACATTCGATATCCTACGCAGACGATATTGCCCCGACAGCTGCGGCTTTACATAGAAAGATGCATGCTTTGAATGAGTATTATGAAGAGGTAAAATTAAACCTTAACCCTAGTAAATCATCTGTAATGATCTTTCGTAATGGAACAAGACTTTCTAAGAAACACATGACGTTTTACCTCAACAACGAAAAATTAAAAATAGTTCAAGAGATCAAATTTCTGGGAATTATTTTAACTCCTACATTGTCGAAAAACAATACAAAAGGAGCATGATCAAATCCAATATACTGATTAATATCAATAATATAGTGAAACTATTTAGTCAAATTAAATTTAAGAATATAATAGTCTATTTTAAACTATTCGACTCTATTATTATGAATTCTATAGGATATGCTTCACCGATCTGGAACCTAACTAATTATCAAAAACTAGAAATAATTCAAAATAAATTTATTCGCAAAATTTAGAATACAATACTCCCGGAAATGCTCTTTAGATTATAATTAAACAGAAACAGAAACTGTGTCCATTTTTATAAAAATGTGAAGCTCCGGAAGTGGGTCGAAATTCGTGCACGAAAAGTATAGAATAGCCAGCCTCTACATAGTTGATATGTACCCGATCAATAACTTGGGAT
>NW_019384682.1:379786-401741 GCF_000671375.1 Centruroides sculpturatus
TATTATTTAGCAAGGCGCAAAGAATTAGAAAATTTGGTTGACCATCTGGAGGCCTTTTACTGTTAATCAAGAAACAAATTGGTGAGTTACTACAATATCATATAATCGAAAACTTTATTTTTATTATAATAGATACCGGGCAGAGATTTAAGTCAAATTGGAGAGATTCGCGGATTGGAATCATACACGTAGGCCTACATTTCTACCCTTTAATTGATAAAAAGTCATGTTTTCAAGAAATTAAAAAAAAATCATCACACAATGGTGTAATTTTATTAATTTATGGACAATAGGTCGTGATTTCAACGCTCCAATTGGAGGAAGTTAGACTCAAAATATAATGGAAGAAATATCAATATTAGTAATTTGAGTGTATCTAAGGATAAAACAGTTAATACTGATGGAAAAACATTACTGGACTTTGTTCAAGAAACCAAACTATTCATTTTAAATAATAGATTCAACGGTGATTTCCCTGCCGAATATACTTTTGTAGCACACACGGGTAAATCTATAATAGACTATATCAGTTGCTCTGAATATTTTATAGATCAGTGTCTAACGATGGAGGTACTCAACTTAAATGATTCAGATTATTTTCCGATACAGTTGGAACTAAGAGAAGGTACAGAAAGAGTAAACTAATTCCAGATATTTACACAAAATCGCGAATTAATTAAGGATAAAGGTCGAAAGTTTAATAAACCGAGGTGTCTGAGAGAAATTGAAAATAATGCTAAAGATATACTATTTCAGGAAGAGAATAAAGAACGAAGAACCGATAAATAATTATAATAATCTAATGTTAGAATCTTATCTTTTTAGGAGATGTAAAAAGTATGATACCAAAATTCAAACAAAGATGGTATGATAACAAATGTTACTATTACAAAATGAAGAAACAGAAGAGTTTACAACAGTTTAGAAAAATAGTCACTAGAAAGATATTTAGAAAATAAGAGAATATACAGAAACTATATAAATGCGAAAAAGAAAAATATATTTTTTTGAAGTAAATGATTCGTTAACTAAATTAAAAGACACAAAATGATTCTGGAACACCATAAATAGTTTCCGTAGACATTTTTAAAAACTAGTGAAAAATCTCTGGTTCCATTTGACAGTTGGTACCAATATTTTAAAAAATTTTCAGACAACTATTTATGTAAAAATAGAATTAACAGTATTGACAATATATAATTAATTAATAAATCATATGAAGTGGTATTTAACTTAGATAATTTATATTTTAATATTAAAAAATTAAAAGAAAAGACAGTTTCAGGCTACGATTCCATTCCTAATTTCATAATAAAAAAATTTATCGATGAATATATTAAATATTTAGCTAGACAATTTAATGCTCTATACAATCAGTGCAAGATTCCAAATGAGTGGAATAAAGTCATTCTTTGTTATTTAAAAAAGGAGAGAGAAAACATCCAAATAACTATCGACCAATAGCACTACTTTCTGATTTTCGTAAACTGCTTACTTCTGTTCTACTGACAAGGTTTATTGTTTGAACTGAAAGGAATAATTATAAATATCACACACAATTCGCATTTATTAAAGATGGGAGCACTCAAATAGCTCTCTCTGTCATGATTGCAATAATTCAACTACAACTTTGTATAAGAAGACATAAGGTGTTTGCCTTACTTTTAGATATCGGAAAAGCTTATGACTCAGTGATTATCTCAAATTTACAAAAGAAAATGACTAAATATCAGTCATAAGATAACCTTATAAAAATAATAGGATTATTTGATCACTATGAAGTGGTGATCATGCAAGGTAATTTTGAATGGCCGGCTTTCGATATTGACCATGGCTTATTACAAGGTGATCCCTGGTCATCTGTTTAATTTCTATACGTTCAATTTTAATGACGATTTTAACAGAGAAGATGATGGTTTTCTATTTGAGAATCAAGTAATACATTCGATATCCTACGCAGACGATATTGCCCCGACAGCTGCGGCTTTACATAGAAAGATGCATGCTTTGAATGAGTATTATGAAGAGGTAAAATTAAACCTTAACCCTAGTAAATCACCTGTAATGATCTTTCGTAATGGAACAAGACTTTCTAAGAAACACATGACGTTTTACCTCAACAACGAAAAATTAAAAATAGTTCAAGAGATCAAATTTCTGGGAATTATTTTAACTCCTACATTGTCGAAAAACAATACAAAAGGAGCATGATCAAATCCAATATACTGATTAATATCAATAATATAGTGAAACTATTTAGTCAAATTAAATTTAAGAATATAATAGTCTATTTTAAACTATTCGACTCTATTATTATGAATTCTATAGGATATGCTTCACCGATCTGGAACCTAACTAATTATCAAAAACTAGAAATAATTCAAAATAAATTTATTCGCAAAATTTAGAATACAATACTCCCGGAAATGCTCTTTAGATTATAATTAAACAGAAACAGAAACTGTGTCCATTTTTATAAAAATGTGAAGCTCCGGAAGTGGGTCGAAATTCGTGCACAGAAAATGTTTTTAATTTCGTATGAAAAAAAACATTAATAATAATAATTATTATTTTACATTGTAAAAGAAACCATCAAACTCAAAATGAATATTTTATGTCCATATAAAGACATCTCTGTAAAAATTTCTAAGAAAGTCGAACTACTCAGGTTAAAACAATGAATGTAAGTCCTAAGATCGAACATCTTCGATAGGGATCGAATTGTCAGTCGGTCTGGGTTCTGATTTTGTTACGTTTCGTAACGAGTGAATAACCAACCAAAAAGGGGGGCAAGTCGACATCGACCTATCAGAATGTTCGATCTGGGACCCAGAAAAAACATAAAAACCGCGCAGAAAAAGGATGTGACGTTCCTGGTTCTTAGTTCGGTGTGTTCCGCTCCTGGATTTTTCCTGCGGTTCAACAACGGAAACTTGGTCGTCGTTCCGGAAGAAGTTTCGCCAAGTGTATCCTGCTACGAGAATCAACCCTTCAAGTTGTGCTGTGCGCCCCGGAGACTACGTTTCCTCATCATCTTCGCCAGAAGAAGAGAAGATCGTCGAAACGATTGAACTTTATTTGCCAACTGAATCACTCTTCGGATAGGCCTCACGCCGAAGTAAAACAGCAGTTGTAAGCGAAATTTTTATATTTAACAAACAGTTTGCGATGGAGGACCAGTCTCAGTAAGTTTTCCACTCTCACGCGACAATGCTGACCGCTCGATTGTCGTGACACTTTTTCCCCAATCGGCAAACCTCACAAAAAGACTATAAAAAGACATTAAATTTTTTTCTAAGATAACAGATTGTGAAATGTTACCAGCTAAACTACTAAGACTATTAATGTAAACCAAAAAATGCGTAGAGGAGAAGGTGGTATTATGGAACACTGCGGGTATTATGGAACACTGCGGGTATTATGGAACCACCCCATTTCGAACTGATAATAAAGGCGAACTGTAGCGGAATGTGGCTGAACTGAACTAGGCAGACATCCATAGCAAGGGAAAACCCGTTTTACTTCAGTTAAACGGTTGTTCGCATTTAATCAGTAAATTTGTTTTTTTCAAAATTCGCAAGTTTTGAATGCTAAGTGAATTTAATTATTTTTAAAATATAAATCGTGAAGTTGTAGGTTCACTGGTGCATGTATTCCATTCCAGAGACTTAGGGGTACGTATTAATCTGTGTGATGTTCACGTTTTTTAAATTTTGGTCTCTTAGATAATTTATATTTTAATATTAAAAAATTAAAAGAAAAGACAGTTTCAGGTTACGATTCCATTCCTAATTTCATAATAACAAAATTTATCGATGAATATATTAAATATTTAGCTAGACAATTTAATGCTCTATACAATCAGTGCAAGATTCCAAATGAGTGGAATAAAGTCATTCTTTGTTATTTAAAAAAGGAGAGAGAAAACATCCAAATAACTATCGACCAATAGCACTACTTTATGATTTTCGTAAACTGCTTACTTCTGTTCTACTGACAAGGTTTATTGTTTGAACTGAAAGGAATAATTATAAATATCACACACAATTCGCATTTATTAAAGATGGGAGCACTCAAATAGCTCTCTCTGTCATGATTGCAATAATTCAACTACAACTTTGTATAAGAAGACATAAGGTGTTTGCCTTACTTTTAGATATCGGAAAAGCTTATGACTCAGTGATTATCTCAAATTTACAAAAGAAAATGACTAAATATCAGTCATAAGATAACCTTATAAAAATAATAGGATTATTTGATCACTATGAAGTGGTGATCATGCAAGGTAATTTTGAATGGCCGGCTTTCGATATTGACCATGGCCTATTACAAGGTGATCCCTGGTCATCTGTTTAATTTCTATACGTTCAATTTTAATGACGATTTTAACAGAGAAGATGATGGTTTTCTATTTGAGAATCAAGTAATACATTCGATATCCTACGCAGACGATATTGCCCCGACAGCTGCGGCTTTACGTAGAAAGATGCATGCTTTGAATGAGTATTATGAAGAGGTAAAATTAAACCTTAACCCTAGTAAATCATCTGTAATGATCTTTCGTAATGGAACAAGACTTTCTAAGAAACACATGACGTTTTACCTCAACAACGAAAAATTAAAAATAGTTCAAGAGATCAAATTTCTGGGAATTATTTTAACTCCTACATTGTCGAAAAACAATACAAAAGGAGCATGATTAAATCCAATATACTGATTAATATCAATAATATAGTGAAACTATTTAGTCAAATTAAATTTAAGAATATAATAGTCTATTTTAAACTATTCGACTCTATTATTATGAATTCTATAGGATATGCTTCACCGATCTGGAACCTAACTAATTATCAAAAACTAGAAATAATTCAAAATAAATTTATTCGCAAAATTTAGAATACAATACTCCCGGAAATGCTCTTTAGATTATAATTAAACAGAAACAGAAACTGTGTCCATTTTTATAAAAATGTGAAGCTCCGGAAGTGGGTCGAAATTCGTGCACGAAAAGTATAGAATAGCCAGCCTCTACATAGTTGATATGTACCCGATCAATAACTTGGGATGTAATAGAAGAAAAACTTAATAACCTAGACGTCAACAAAGAAATAATAGACTTAATAGAAGTTACATACAGAAGTAACTATTTCGAAACCAATGGATAATACTATACTCAGACAGATGGGATTAGTATGGAATCAGTGATCGGCCCAAAACTTGCTGAATTAATTATGATAGACATCGATAATATAATATGTAACGTACCAGAATAAAATTTTACAAAAGATACGTTGACGACAACTTAATAATATATGACAAAACAGAAATTAATATAGAAAAAATTAACAAGCAGACACAAAGCAATGAAATTTAAAATAGAGACCGAAGATATGACAAGACAAACCATTAACTACCTAGATATTACAATAACAAGATTAAAACATCATCTCGAAAAAATCATAAACCGGACAAGCCAAGAAGCACGTATAAACGAAGATCTAATAGAATTAAGGAAGAAGTTTCTTGTAGCAGGATTAGCGCAGAGATTGCTGAAACAATGGGAAATCAGACTTACTGACCCAAGAAACCTTTGTAAAAATAAAAATAAGCAAGCAACTAAAACAAAATATATTAAGTTCCCGTATATTAAAGGCCTATATGAACAAATCAGCACAGAAATAGGAAGAATAAACTACAAATTAGCACCATCATATCAAAAAATGGAGAACAGACTGTTATCCTCGAACCTGAAGAAAAACCAGCAAATACCGACCGAAAACCAAGGTGTAGTATATAAAATTCCGTGTACCTGCGCAAACAAAACACATTACATAGGACAAACAAAAAGAAAAGTAAAAACTAGATTGAAAGAACACATAGCAGACCTAAAATACAATAGAATAAATTCTGCATTTTACGAACACTGTATTCTAAAAAACTGTAATATGGACAAAGATAATGTAGAAATACTGCATACAAATAAATTAACGTACAACAGGAAGTTTAAAGAAACCATAAAAATTATATAAAGTAAAAACAATATAAATAAAAACCTAAGTCTTAAAATAAACGAAATCTGGCTCAATATACTATAAGTAAAAAATTTTTTCTGTGAAAAACAATCTTTTCAAAAAATAATTTCTGCAAGACCACAAAGTGGCGAACGTCATACGTAGTAACACTAAAGATACCAGCGCAAACGCCAAAAAAGGAAGGGAAAAAAGGGGGCGGAAACAACTCAAAAATTTTTTATCGTTGTATTGTGTCAAAGTCTATCCGAAAAGGAAGGTTTATGGAAGTTTTTAAATTGTAATGTATACCGGTTTATCCATAAAAGGATTAAAGCAGATTTTAGAAGATTTTAAATTATATAAAGTATAACCGAAGGTACAGTAGGTCTATATATCGTTTGTGTACTCATTGTTTTTAATGTAAGTTCTCTACTGTAATAATATTTATTGTACTCTAGTTGACTGAAGAGGGGCAAAGCCCGAAACGAGTACAAAACAATGTACTGTATCAACTCAACTAATAAAGGAATTTGATGGAAAACTTGCTATATGTCTTTGAAATAAAACACAGTACTAGTGTTTACTACGCTAGAAAGAGTCTAGCTGTGATATTATGAGATGGAATTATCAATAAAATAAAACATGGGGAATCTTAAAATTTGATATTTTCCCACTGGGAAAATATCAAATTTGCTGTTATTAATATTAATTGAACGTTCTGTAATATGCATAAGTATATAGCCTAAAAAAGTTACTGTTTGCAATAATTATAAATTCATTACCCACATGACAAACGCGANGGAACATTTAGTTTACTAGTTACCAGTACTTTTCGCACAAAAAATGTGGGTGTAGTTATGATACCTGGTTTACAATTCACTAAAATGTAATTGGGGTTCCATAATACCACCTTCTCCTCTACTGATGCTCGGAGAAGAAGCTGGATTGGACAAATATCAAATATATTCAACAATTATGCATTTTCCATGGGTCCCTTTAAGGAGAAAACCGAGATGAGCGAACTACTCGTCTACTGATACAAATTCTACAATCTATACAAAATGTCTTTGAAATTTGTCTCAAGTTATTACTGATATTAATAACCGGAAAAATCCTGAATGGTACTGTACAATATAATCTTAGAATACCCATTCATCAACGGCTATATGCTTTCGAATCTATCCTTTAACATTAAAAAGTTCTTCATTAAGTTAAGATTAAAAAAAGGGATAATAATAATCAATAACAGTATTTACGATTTATCAAACCGTTGATGCGTTAGATGCAGGGATACATGTTCCAAAATCCATATGTTTTGTATATGTAAAGAGGCCTAGGAGATGCGAGACAGATACAACCGCCGTCCATTGAACAAAGTCACTGACAAAAAAATTATGTATTCCAATTTTCATACAGCAAAAACTGTAACTATATATAATTTATATAATTATGCTCAAAAATTTATTGTGTCCGTATAATATTACATGCAAATTTAAATAATTAAGTTAATAATAATAAAATATATATTTAATGCTAATGATGTATAAGAAGCAAATTGTACTGATAAAACTAACTGTTAATTGATAAAACTAACTGTTGGTTTATACTAATTGGGGCACCCTATTGTAACAGTTAACAACTTATTACGAATAAAGATGTTTGATTTAATTTGAGAAAAAAAAATCCAATTTAGACATCGATATTTTTTGTTGATTGTACAATTCTAAGTTGTATTTTTCTATCCTTAACATATATGAATCCACTCCTTTCTCCACCTATAATAGGGCGAAATTGTGATCAGTCATATAACCTGAATTTCCTGGTTCCTCTTTAACTAATCAATTAACAATTGCTATACAATGACAAACTTAAGCAAATAATTATATTTTTCAATTGTTTTTTTTTAAGATTACGTTATAGGATAATTTTATTAATTAATTTTGTACATATATATGATTTTCAAATTTAAAAAATATTTATTAATTTCTAAACTAAGAAAGTATAAAAATAATGATATACAAATTAAATTATTACATAACTTAAAAAATGAAAAACGTTTATTAATATCATAAAAAACAGTGTAAATAAAATTTTAAATTTCCAATTATTTTTGCTTTAAACTGTAATTCGAATATTGGAAATTCAAGTCATTGAACTTGGCAGCAGAACCAAAATGAAGCTAATTCGACTAATAGCAAAAACTAAAAAACAAACTAAAGAATTTATGAATCTTCTTTGGCGTATTATTCACGTGACCAAAATATATAGTCTCAAATATTTATTTTAAATTTTAGCATTTTCTTGATAAAACTTGAGATTTTCTATTTCAAGAGTTATCTATGTCGGCTTATAGATCTTTTGCTTAAAATCAGTCCGACTGAGATAATGAAACATTAGCGATGTTAATTTTCCAGAAGATATTTAAAAAGGAAAGGATACGCGATCAACGTCAGAACTATACGCTAACTAAAGGAAACCATTGGCAGAAACATTGAGGCTAGCGATATCAGTATTTTACGTAAGATCAGTCTGAACGCAAAGAATTATACATACACAAACATGCACAGATGCACACAAACACTACTCCCTGCATCTTCTGTAAGTATTATATCTATATCTTTAAATAATGTTAAAATAAAGTTTATAACAAGTGTCTTTTGCCTAAATTCATTTGTATCGTTTCCAGTAAGTTGAGTTGGGACATCCTGCAGTAGATGATTTTCAAATTGCGAGGCTATAATAATCATACAAACAGTACTCTAGAACAGTGTTTTTCAACCTTCTTGAATACACGACCGCTTTGCAAGTTAAAAACTTCTGGCGACCCCCCAGGGCCATATTAAAACTATATCAGTGATTTTAAAAACTACTTATTTAATTTTCTTTCTGTTGAGACCTAAACATCGTTCGAAAAACCAATTATACTGTAAAATAAACAGGTATAGCCTTTCTCACTGAAATTGTAGTTTTTTTTATTGTAGTGTAAGACCTACAAACACTTGTCTTTTTCATTTACCCTCGTTTAAGGCTTTGCGACTCTTCTGGGGGTCGCGACCCAAAGGTTGAAAAACACTGCTCTAGAATAATCAGATCAATTGATAAACAACTTATATCACTACAATTATATTAATTCCAAAAAGGGAGCATGTAATATTGATTTTGGAAAACTATTAATACAATAAACTAAAGTATTATTTTTTTTTCAGATAATATCCAAAAGTTTTCAAATAAAAGCTAATTTTTATTACCTTTCTCATATATTTTCTAGTTACTTCTGCAAGTAATTAAAAATTAATTCGATCCAATATATTACAGCATAATTTTGTATGGAAATAGCAGGAATAGTATGGAAATACAAATAAGAGAACACTTTAATTTTAAAGATGAAGTGCTAATTCTTCAGTCTCTCGCGTAAAATATAAAATGCAAAACACATTGCTGTATAATTGGATATATTCATTTAAGTCAATTGTATTATTTATTTAAATCGAAATCCAACGTTAAAGCAAATGCATATATTTGAAATAAATCTAATTTTATTAAATTTTTGTATTCAATAAATAATATATTTGAGAAAATGTATTTTTCTTAAATTCTTTCTTATGTAAATGCAGCACTTAATATTATATTCTTACTTTCCAATGACTTCAAAATATGTTTTTATGATCTGATATAAGTTTGTGTAAGAAAAAATTACGAAAATTAAGTTAAAACTTTGATTAATATCTTCGCACGTATCACTATATTAAGCAGAAAATCAATTTTACGAAAACGTTAAAGATAAAAGAATGATTATTCCTGCAGGAAATTCGCAAAGATAGAGAAAATAATGCTTGAGGGAAAAAAGGGTTCATCAAGCACTATCATGGATGAAATTCTATTGTACTTATGTCAACAGTTCTTCCATTAAAACGTAGCATATCTTCGTTTCCGGCGATACTCGATACTCGGATGTGCTAAGATGAAGAGATATGTCAACAACTACTCAGTTCGAAATAGAATACGCCAAGGCTTAAATGACTTAACTGGTTTTAGATAGTATGCGAACATTAACATAAAGTTTCAATTTTTTATTTCCTCAGTTTACGTATTTAGTCTACAGATAAAGTTTATGAGAATCTCATAAAACTATTCTTATACATTCTTAAGTACATTATTCAGGTTTACTTACGTAATAGGAAAGATTTTTGTTTATTAATAGTGTGTTAGGTAATAAATGTAGCTAAATAATAAAAGATATTTTTATTTAAAGCAAATACAGTAAGGTATAAAAATTATAATAGTTATAAAAATATAATTAATGGAGCCATAACATTATTGTTTTTCAAATTTATTAATGAGACTGATTTCAATTAGTTGCATAAAGTGTGAAATTTTTAGGTACTGTACGTTGTTATATAATGAATTCCTAAATGCCAGATATTTTATTTTATCTAGATTTAAAGTCTCGACTGGAGAATATCCAAAAGTTTACACACTTTTCAGATTATCTTATACTAAAATAACACGTTTTTTACTGAAGTCGTTCGAAAATTCTTATTCTGTTAATTAGCATTTATTTTGTGAAATTAAAATAAATCTGCGCTACTATAATCCTTAATTAATATGAGCTTAGTTGGTGAGTAGCAAGAGTATCTGGTCATAAGATATAAAGTATTAGGATATCGATTTCTCAATTAATTTTAGTTGTATCGAAATTTCATAACGTGGTTTTTTTTTTTAAGAGATTGTATATCCTTAGTTTTTAGAGTTATATAATAATATTATGTAAATGTTACTATTCTACGGCACTAAGAGAGTTGATACAGAATCCACAAACCCATGTTGGGTTTTTCTGGACCACAGTCGGACGACAGGTTAGTGAAGTCATACATTAATGAAAATATCAAAATATTTTTCAGTTAAATTTATAAATATTTATAAAGTGGTTTACTAGTTTTTAGAAAATTATTCAAAACTATACTATGAATACGTTATTTCTGAAACATAAGGTTGGCGTTATAATAAAAAGTTATGTGCATTATCTAATAAACTTTTACACTAATTTTCCTAGAAAATATATATGCAAAAAATCCAGCAATGTCTTGGGTAATTTTCCCGACCAAACTTGAAAATAATTTGTTTCACCAACTGTTATGATATTCTACTAAAAATCATTTTATATTATTATGAAATGAAACGAAACTGAATTTTGAGAGTAGAGATGAGTTTCATAAATAAAAATGTAAATTAAATTGTCATTAAATCTGACCCCACTCGACAAGTATCTTTTTTTAATATTCCCAATTCCTGGATCTGTAATCACTAATCACCAAAATTTAATAGCATTAATTTTTTCTGATTTAAAATCTGTCATGCAAAATTTCATAAATTTTTGACTAGACGCACAGGAGTTATTATACTTGAAACTTTCAACTTATATTTGGGTGAACAAACTCATCCCTTTACACACAGACACAATAACATCTATATATACAACCCCCAGTTTTTTATTTGTGCATTTCTCGACGTTTCAAGTTCCCGAGTCCAAAAATGTAAAATTCTTAAGGGGTTATTTTTGGCCGCTCGCCATACTTTTCCTCCATTGTATAAAACAGCCGGGTAGTAAAATATAAAATTTTAGATTTTTTCATTATATAGGTGTATTATCATATGTTAATCGTTAGTATCTGTAACAGTGACTTGTTCAGATATAATTAATGAAATTCTATGCACAAAGGTAATCTGCGATGGTTTTGAATTATAAGCGAAAATTTTCAGTGATACGATATATTCACGAGATAAGAAGCATAAAATATCGATATGAAAACTATTAGTAATAATAAAATTTTGGTACTTATCTTAATTGCAAACTTTTCAATATTTCATTATATAATAAACGGCCTAAAGAAGAATTTCTTACACTTCAAATCTTACTTATTTTAGAAATTCGTGCTTAGATTAATTTCAGAAAGCGAAATGTTATGAATAATTCTAAAATTACGAAGTTGATCTATTTATTGCTTATAGAACGAAATTGTTTATCAGAAAACTTTAAATTTAGTACATTTGTAAAAGAAATATCGAAGAGACATTTATGTGCAGAAAAATCACATAAAAAGTTCTAAAAGTCAGAAAAACGTAAGAACTTAAAATGATTAAATTTTGATTTTTCTAACAATTTGGAATATGCTAAGAAACTGTAATTCACGATAGCAGATAAATCGTTTAAAAAAATAATTTTGTATAATAATAAGACAATAATTTAAAAATGCCAAAATGTTTAAAAAGTAAAGCATACGTTTTTCATTGTTTATCTCCTTTCGCTTATGTAGTCTATTAGTGGTTATACAGAAGAAAAGGCACATTTTGCCTGAATGTAAAGTATACATGAACCCTCCTGTTGATGTATGAATGGTTATTTTCTGTCACTACATGTTTTTGCCTTAATTACTAAAGCTTTTATTCGTTTAAATTAGGGGTCCCCAAACTTTTTTTCCCGTCGACCCTTTTATAGAATATTTGCCTTCTTATCGACTACCAGATTTAGTATTTAACAAAAACATTAAATCTTTAATATATAAATGGCTTGCTGTAACATTTGTAACATTAAATCATTTTTGTATTTCTGATGTTAAGCGATAAGAAGACCTGCATAACAACCCAACAAAAAAATTTATAGTTCCCATATCTTATAAAATCCACCCAATAACATTAACAGAAAAAGGAGATATTTTTTACTGATTTATAATCTTAAAAAATAATAGCAAAATTATGGATAGATGGAAATTTTCCTATGGTTCTTAAACTGTACGTGTCATAATACGTAAAATACACAATTATCTTTGAAAACATAAGTGATATTGGATGAAAAAAACATCTTACTGTCATTTTGTGACTATTACTGAATGCCTTAAAAATATGTTAACATACCTTTTACTTTTATTAAAATAGTTGATATTAGTGGAATGAATGCCTGAAGGAAAGCAGCAAGATTATTGGTATGCGGTTGAAAATTGGTAAGTTTTATTCGCAAATCACCACGGTTTTCCAAGTTCAATCAGTTCCTCTGTTTTGTCAAATTGCGTTCGCGTGGCTAAAACCAGCTTCAACCATGTATGAAGTTGGGAATGCGAATAGAAAGGTTCGGCTTCTGCTCTGAGCTTGGGGTATTTAGTGGCAATATTGTTATTGCTCCAAAATTCACTGAGGTTTTTATTTTTAAACAACGCTTTAGCTTCGAGATCTACACATATTTCACTCAATTCGTCTTCTAAGCCAGGTTTACTACCTTCATTATCTATTTTTACATCAAATGGCAAACCATTCGGAAACATGCATATTCTCCGAGTCTTCGAAACGTGTTTTAAAGTTTTCTCTTAATTTATCAAGATGTTTAATATATGTCTGCAAATCACGGTCGGAAATCTTTTTATTTTTTATTTTTTAGTACTCACAAGTTTAAAAAATATTTAAAATCGGATCGCGCCAGTGAAGATTTAAATTTTTCCATTTTCCATGCTTGGAAAGGCCATTATGATTGTTCGAGCTTAAACAATTGTAACATTTTTCCTTGCAAACGCTTCTGTACTATATTAATGATTTTCGATATATTACGATATTTTCTCTGTAAAGGACAAAATATCTACATTTAGATATAAAATGCTTAGAGTGACAATCCTACTAGAGTGTAACAGTGCAACGTATTTCTGAACTACCAGCATTCATAACATGTTTGCAACTGTAGTACAGTTGCCACTTGCCAGATGCGTGAAAACAGAGTAACACATGTTTAAACCGGCGTAGGCTAAGGCATAACTCAAGTTATAACTAGGGTAGTCAGTAATGTTGATCATATCTGTATTTCGATTTTTTTTTGGAATATTCTATTTTTTTCCTAGACAGTTTAATTGATCCTCTTTGGTATTAATCGACCCCCTTTCTACCCTCATGTATTAATCGACCCCTGGAGAACTCTTATCGATCCCAAGGGGTCGATATCGACCACTTTGGGGACCCCTAGTTTAAATTATAAAATCTTTTAACAACTCATTACTAGAATAATAAAAACTGAAAAGAAATGTCGTTGTCGACGTTGTTGATTATTATATAAGGTAAATTGAAAAACTTTTGTGTTTTTGAAAGTATTTTCCACATAATTTATCAAATATAAATTTAAAATGCGAGATATAATAATGAAAATATGATTTTTCTTTGAGAGCCAATGCGAACTTAACTGTAAATTTTCCGAGTTCTTTTCTTATTTGGAATTAGTTAGCTTTCGTTTTTGGCGTTAATGCAAAATACCCTAGATAAAAATATACTAATTAATTATAATATTTCACATTAAATAAATAATTATAGAAAGACAGACAATTGTTTAATTTTTCTTCGTGAATAAATGTTATTTTATTAAAAATTTTATAATTCTATAAAATAAAGAATTTAAAATTAATAACTTCTATTATTATCGTTTGTGATAATAGTTTTTAATAGTTGACAATTTTAATCATCTAGACAAATTAATAGAACCACACAAGTCTAATTAAAAGCAATAAAACACTATGTGTTTAGAGGAAAAGTCAATTATTTTGCGTATAAGTAACATTCTATTACTTTCCTGGCTACTATATATACAGTATAATAGAGGGAAAGTATGTTTTTAAACTCATGAGATCTGCGAACGTTGAGAAATAAAAAGAATTAAGTTTTTTTCGTATATATGGATGTTAGTATGCGGGAAGGCGTGGTTTTATTCATCCTGTTTGAAGCTTAATAAATCCTGTGTCTTTTACCCAAAATATATGAAAGTTTGCTAGGAAGTTTGTGTATCAGGGGAATTGATGCTGTTAAATTTTGGTAGTTAAACGTTAAGAGGATGGAGAGATAGAGTGTGTCGTGTGTCATATCTCGAGTTGGTCGGACTTAATGAAGATTTTACTCGTTATTAACATTTACAATTTTGTTTTTTATATATAAAACTCGTCTCAACCCTCAAAATTAAGGTCATTGTCGTTTTATAATACAGTAAAACCTCGATTTAACGAACAAATTCGGAAAAGGTGGTGTCCGTTAAATTCGTATTTTATTTGCCTACCAGTGACGAAGTGATTAAAACCAATGAACATTAATATTTAGTCCCGGATTCTCGAGTGAGCAACGAGGTGGCCGCGTGCAGTTTTCCGTACCTTCTTCACGTGTCTGACATCACTTTGCTTCCGAAAGTCTTCTCCCGTAAATCGACTTTGTGTTGCATTGTTTTAGTTCACCAAGCCAAATCATTTTTATTCATTACACGAACTCAAAAACTTGAACTAAACTTAACAACTTTAACAGCAAGTTTAGTGGAATGTTGCTTAATTGCGTTTCTGAGTTTTACTTTCAGTATCAGTCATTATGCAGGGTGTTTTTGAAATAGTAGGAAAAACTCGGGGAGGATTCCTCAGAAGAAAATAAAGAACAGAAAGGCATTTAAGCATATGTCCGAAAATGAAAGGTTTTTGAGAAATTAAACCTCTTATGACAGTGTCAGGTGCAAGACAGATTTTATTACATACTCTCTTATTAACTCTTTCGATTAAATAGCTTCCTTCATTTAAAAAATGTTCAAAATACACTCCACGTGTGGAGACGTACACTCTTTTGAAGGTTCCAGACCCCTGGCGAATGGTGGAGCAAGATCGACAATGTGTTGCAGCAGTATGTTTGCATGTCAATGGGAGTGGCATACTCTAGCATCTTTGGATGGCCTCACAGATAAAATTTGAAAAGATTTAGATTAGAGGGACTACCAAGTTAAACACCAAGTTAAAGAGATAAGAGAGCTGTCCGTTTGTGGTTACGGACTTTGCCCTATTTGGAAATGGAAAGAAGGAGAAAGCAAGAGGTCAAAGTGTGAAAAGAAAGGGTAATAGTAAAGTTTGAAAGGAAGGCTTGGGAGGCCCCATGGGTGCCTGTATCACTTTTATTGGAATAATACCAGCAGATTACAATATGTTTACAAATATGTTAAGTGGTTGTCATAGAATACAAACTTTGAAGACTTGTGACAATTACAAAGCAGCAGGAAGCAGTTGATTTACAGAATTGGAAGTGCAACCCAAGAACCGAAGGGTTACCAATGACAATGATGACGAGAAACTAAGAAGGAAATAGTTGTAATTGTTACCAGACAGTACAAATATTAAAGATAAAGAGTACATTAATACATTTGTAGCGTTTTTGAGGAGAGTGGGAGGCCAATAGAAAATAAACACCAATCGGCATAAATGGATCACCATTCCGAACAAAATTAAACGGAATTGGCAGCTGGGGTACAACAAAATGTACCGGACTACAGATGGTGGCCCAACCGATACCAGCAGAAATAAAACAGTGTTACAATACATTACACAGCACTGCCGGTGTTTACAGGAATGTTATATAGCGTACATTTACCATAATTATTTTACCCGTTTCCCCACCTCCTGTTCCACGAAAGGCGTATCTTTAGGCTGTGACTAGTTGGTAGAACTGGTGTTCTCTCTACTGAAGCCATTGGTGCTTAGAGTCTTTGTTTTATACACAAATTGCGTTAGCCTTCTCCACAGTTTTTTGTTGCTAAATACTTCCGTTGGGTTTGGTGGCCAGTTCTGTCCCTCCATGAGGCATGCGCCTATGAACGGGAGTCTGTCGTCGTCGTATTTTGAGCATGTGTAGAGGAAGTGTTCCGCTGTGTCCTCACTGGACTCATCACAGTCGCAGAGGTTGTTGTCCATTTTACCGAAGCGGTGGAGATAGGCATGGAAGTTGCCGTGCCCGGTCAAAATTTGGGTAGTCTCGGCATTTGGAGTGTAGTGTGTGGCCTTGACACGGTGAGTAATAGATGGAATGAAGGCGTAAGTTTTTCTCCCTGTGTCTGCATTTTCCCATTCGTGTTGCCACTCGTTGAGAGCTAAGTTGGTAAGTTGGTTTTTTAACCATGAATGAGGAAGTTTCTTGTAGGATGGTTCCCTGTTCAGAATGCAGATTAGAGGGACCATGAAGACCACACTAATAAACAACTTTACCTATCCACTTGTGCAGATAGATATGGTTTATTCAGCGTACGAACATTGACTATAATGAGCTCTAACTAAATTTATGTCACTTTCCGGACATATATTTTATTGTGTATGCCTTTTTCAGAATCAACCTGTGCACATTGTGTTTTAGTTTTGGTTTTAGTACACAATCTATATTTGGGTGACAAAAATCAAATTTTAATTTTGGATTATATTGGATAGTTTTTGTTTTAGTAAACTAAAACAAAAACTATCCAATATAAAGGCGTTTATGCGTGCCAAAGTTTTAATCTTCGATTATTCGAAGATTAAAACTTTGGCACGTTACCCGCAACCATATTTAAATAAGTTAAACGAATATGCTCTAATTAAAATAAATATAAAAAAGCTGATTGAAGAAAGAATGATCGAGTGATAAACCGAAAGGATGATTAAAAAAGACAGATGATAAATCGAAATAATATGATACGTTACGTGCCACTTTGGGCACGCATGCCATACGCATGCCTATATTATCGTAGATACTTGACACAATGCTATTGCAGATTATTGAAAAGTAAATATATTCAATTACAAAACACATTCAATTTATTTAAAATTGCTTTTTTAAGAATTGCTCTTTTTATTAAATTACTTTACACAGGAATGAATCTTTGTTTCTGGAAGATTCTGAATACTTGGGCTATGTGATATTAAACTAGTTTATTTCAGGATTAAGTCTTTGATTAGAGTATCTCCTTTTATGTATAATTGAATATTTATTTATTTATTTATATAAAATAATAAAGGAAAAATCAATTTATAATAAATTCTGTAAAATTAACGAATAAAAATTATGTATTTATTAATTTTAAAAATTAACCTCATTACTTTATAAAATTAATAATTAAAACTGAATATTTCATTTTATATGCATTCATTAGTTATGTAGAATATTAATTAAACTTGTCTTTTCTTATGACGATTCTCATAAAAAAGATTCAAGGAGGGAGATGTTTTAGAAATTTTCATAAATGGTATCGAATATATTGTATCACGTTTCTCACTATTCCATCGTTCATTGTATGCCTGCCGATTGGAATGGACAGGGAATGGAACGGATATGGAAAGGTACTTTTAATTTCCGCGAGCAGAACAGTTAAACAACACTTTGGTTTAAAAAATAATGTAAATAAAAATTATTATATAATAAATTTTTAACTTTTTGGCTGCTGCAATTTTCAAAAATTGTAAACCTATAAATTCCCACTGGCGTCGGTCTGTCTGTCTGTCTGTCCGACTTTACTTTGGATAACGAAAATGAAAATGGACTTAAAATATGGAAACGAAGGGGCAATAGGTCCCGATTTACTATATTCAAAAGTCCGGCTTTCACAGAAAGTCACGTTATTTCAATTCAAAAATTTTTTCCTGAAAGGTGTTAGATAGATAATAGGCATAACTCTATTTTCAACGGAAAAGCATGATGTACAGAGGCAAGATATTACTAAAATTAGATCATTATGACGGAAAATTGCAGCCTGGCATTATGACGATGTCACAATACATAATTGTTTGTATATTATTACGTTTTTTTTATCATGTTTTAATATTTACTTTATGTATTATATGAAATATCTTCATTGTGAAATTATCTTTTAGACAAAGAAATATCTCAGTTATTTGACAAAAATTTCAATTTTCAGTTTGGGAAAAAACTATCAAACACAATTTATTATTAGATTCATATTACGATTTATTCATAATTTAAGAAATCTTAAAATGGATTAATATCATTATAAAATATCAGCATCAATCAACTGATGTTTCGTGGGGAGAATGTCAGAGTACTATGTAAACCTAAAACTCTGAAAACTTCGTTTGACAAGTTTAAAAAGACAAAGAAATCCCGTGAGACTATAAGAACCTAAAATAAACATGGTATTTATAGAAAACATGTAATGTACTATCTGCTTACATTGTTTTTACAAAATAATAGAAAAATTATTTTAATATCACACGTTATCATGCAATTATAAGTTACCTATATATAACAAATGCATTTAGCCGAAGTGACAATACAATTCTATCCGCGTGCAGTGTATTTATACAAAGTAATTTACATATCAATCCCAACATGCATCAAAATTAATGCCATTATGTAAATTAATATCATTTACATTTTCCTTATTTATTACTGAAAAATGTTTCTAAGGTTTTCTTTTAATAGTATTTTTTCTTTAAACAAAATTTTTATACAGTATTATCTGTATTGATGATACAATTTACTTCACTACAATACAAATATTATGGTGCATCATAATACCTAATCTGATAGCTGCTTGGTGCTCTTTTGATGTTTTTCCAAGTAATCCTTTCGTTTCTCCTATGTAACAGTTTATTTGATTTTCATAAGTAACAAATATCTTGTAGACTATTTCAGTTGTTTTATGTTTCTCTTCTTTTTCATGTAGTAAACTTGATACTCTATTCTTCTGAGAAGGAGCCAACGCTATAGAAAATTTACTGAATTCACTCTTATATTTTTCAAATAAACCTTTTATATATGAAAAGTAGAAATATTGAAAAGACTGGTTTTATTTTAACTTTAAATCTATGTAAAAATATCTATCATGCCGTTTTTTAAAAGGTTCTTATGATATCCATTTAACAAATATTTATTAAATGTTTCTTCTACTTCATTTTCTATATATTTTTAACGTTGTTCTTGATAATATTTTCTTTATTTCTATTATAAATACATTTTTCCTAACTGTTAACAGACTGTATGACATACAATTAATAGATTTTTTAACATTAAATAACTTTTCATACATACGAAATTGATATTTTTCATCTACTCTTCTAATTGTTATATCCAAATAATTAATTAATTTATCTTTATCAGATTTTATTTCAAACTGAATGTTTTTATGTAGCATGCTAGCATATTCACTTATTTTTTCGGCTGAAATTATATTGATATTATAAACTAAGAAAATATCATCAACATATCGCGCATAAAAGTTTTTATCTTAATTAGCAATGAAGAATAAATACACAGTTCTTCAAAGATTATAACGGGTAATATAGTTTCTATCTAAAATAATAAGCATTTTTAGAATTAAATTTTGATTTATTGTTAGCTATGAAGAGATTTTCCAAAATAAAAAAAAATATATTTCATTTTATATACAGTATTTCTATATTTTATAATTTAATATATTATATCTATCAGTTATTTAGTGAGGTTTGGAACGGCTTCATTATTTAGAATGTGCACATTAAAAATGATGCAGCTATATCTATACGAATTAACATAGTATATACCGTATTTTACTTTCCCGATTGTTACATAACATAGGGAATATATAAACGATCGCTTAAAAAATAACCACCCCCAAAATTTTTACACTTATGGACTCGTGGGACCTAGAAACGTCGAGAAATGCAAAAAGTTGGATGTTTTTTTTTTCTGTATGTATGGATGCTAGTGTGTGTATGGATTTTTCAACCATTTGAAGCTTAATAACTCCTGTTCCTTTAGTCGAAATTTTCTGAAATTTTGCAGGAAGGTTTCTGTATTAGGGGAAAATGTTTCTAAAATTATCAGAAAAATCGAACTAATGGTTCGGGAGATATGGCCACATACCCATAATATCTCCCTAATAAATCTGAAGACTTATAAAGGTAATGGTAGCAATATTAGGGATGTAAACAAATAAAGAATGCCAGGAAAATTCAGCAATAACGTTGCCAGATTTTTTTGTAATAGAAATTAAACTGATATAACAGAAAATGAAAGGAAAAACTTCTTAAACTAGATATAGGATAGATATATATTTGAGGACCAGCTATATTCTTTGCAATATTGAATATATAGTATTTCACATATGATTATAGAATAATTTAATTATAATTTGTATCATAACTATAATAATTCTATTAATAATTGAAAATGTAAAAATATATCTCAGTATAGTATTGAAATAAATCTTTCGGTAAATATTCTTCGAAAATAGAAGTAATCGTTTATAATTTGAAAAAAAAAAATATATATATATATATTAAAACTTTGAATAAAGTAGATTGAAATAAAATGACAAGATGTATGTTTTTCAGAAAATCAAATTCAGTCTGTGTAACATATTAATTCTTTTCAATTTTTGCAATTAAAAATGTTTCCAAAGAAAATGATAAAACTTAAATAACTCTCTTGATAAATTGATAAAGTTTTTTTATACTTAAGAATGTTTTCCATAAATTAAAATACAGTAGAGCATCGATTATCCGACTCAATTGGGGACCCAGGTTGGTCGGATAACTGAAAAAATCGGATAACCGAAAAGAATGAAAAAATACATTAGTATAGTATATTAGGATATCCCATGTAATTAGTATATTAGTATATCGCTATTAGGGTTTCTCAAACGGGATCCCGGTTGTTTTTTTAACCCGGGAAATTTTTCTTATCCCGGGAAATCCCGCAAACTTCTTAAAAATTCATTTTTTTCTCTTATTTTGTGTTAAGGTTGAGGAATTTTGCAAATAGAAAGCATAATTAACTCATTCACTGTCAGGATACATTTGTATTTATTAATTTTAAACCTACCTATTAGTTTTTTTTAAATTTTTGCTCGTTATAGCATGTCACAAATGGTCAATAATCATTATATAGCTTATTTGTGGCAGGACTATAAAAATTCTTTACTTGTCGGAACCTGTAATATCTGGAATAATTGTGCTTACGCTGTCTTGAGTTTTAACCATGCCCGGTAGCTTCAATAAATGCCTGACGCCAGATTGTGCAAATTGGGCAAGGATACAAACGAGTACAAAGTCTGCAAGTATGAAGTTTTTCTTCATAAACCTGATTATTAAAGCCAAATGAATTGCCGAATTATCGAGCTCTAAGCTTGATGCCGCTATTAAAGCAGCCAAGGT
>NW_019384682.1:402077-407903 GCF_000671375.1 Centruroides sculpturatus
CCAATAATATATTGGATAACCAAAAAGAAGGAAAAAAATACATTATTAGTATAGTATATTAGGATATTAGTATATCCCATGTAATTAGTTTATTAGTATATCGCTATTAACCAACTTCGCGTTGAATTTTCATCGATGTTTAGCCTAACAAATTTTTTTAAAATAATAATCGTGGCTATTGTATCGTTAAAAATTATTTTAAAATTATTTTATTACTCACAAAACAAACAACCACTCATAATTAGAAAATTAAGTCTCGTTTAAATACTGGCCTCCCTTCTATGGTCGAGCCGCTGTTGCCAGCTAAAACACGCAAAAATTTAGCAAAAATAATATTAAAGTATTCAAGACATAGCCAAATATTGTAGCGCCACATCACTAGCGGACATTTGAAATTTGCCGACTAGAACGGTCGGTTAACCGATGTGACGATTAATCGGGGGGTCGGATAATCGATGCTCTACTGTATATACAAAACACTCTTGATAATCCGGCCCTTCATAATCCCCTGTGCGCTTCCATTTCCATGAAAATATGTCATGTCACACATTCTGTTTACACGTTTATTCGAGTTTTATTTTTGTGTATAGCAGCATTTCTCAACCTAGGGATCGCGACCCCCAAGGGGGTCTCGGTGATATCAAAGGGAGGGGGTCGCGAAACAATAATGAAATCATTTTATGAGAAAAAATCATTTATTATAAACTTATAAACATTTTACTTACAATAAGTACACATGTAAAAGAAAAGAAATTAATGTGATGGTTGCATATTTTTTTTTCATTTAAAATTTTCTCCATACGTGGATCTACGTTAGAAAAGCAAATTGTTTTCGAGTGATAAAAAAGATTCCTGTATTTAGTTTTTAGCGCAACCATAGACGAAAAACCCTTTTCACAGAGATAAGATGTGGCGAAAGGGATTAATATTTTCAATGCTTCTGTGTGATTAAATTTCCATATTCATCTCAACGAGCAAGCCAAAACGTATTTAAACCTTAAAATGTAAATTGCAGTTGTAGCGTTTTGTCGGCAGATATTTCGATGAGCTGGTCGTGAATCTCAACTGGTAACTTAGCAGCAGCAACATTTTCACTAAACGGATTCAGTACCCATCTCTTCGAGAAATCATTTTTACCTTCCGGGAAATACTCCGTCAACTGAGTTTTTAGCGCAGCAAATGTATCTTCATGCAATCAAAACTGTAGTGAATAATAGTGTCTTGTTCATTCAAATTTTTCTCAATATAATCCGAAGTGAATGGTAACATATCCAAATTTTTGCTTTGAAGGCGAATAATCCAGATATCAAGTTCCTTAATGAACGCATGAATTTTGTCTGTCATTAATAAAATGTTTTTATCACGTCTTTGTAAATTCATATTCAAGTCGTTTAAATGCGAAAATACATCAGCTAAGTAAGCCAATAACAACATACACTCATTATTCTGTAAAAACAATCAGAATGGCGTTTGTTTATCCTGGAAAAATATTATTAATTCATCTCGCAATTCCAATACCCGGGTTAACACTTTCTCTTGCGATAACCATCTAACTTCTGTATGGAAAAGAAGAGATTTTTTTTCGCCCATTTCATCGCAAAGTTTAGCAAACTGCCTGTTCTGTAAAGGTCGGCTTTTAATAAAATTAACCAACTTTACAGTTCTACAAAGAATTTGATTTAGATTTTCCGGCATATTTTTTGTGACAAGAGCATATCTGTAAAGGAAGCAATGCGTCCATTCCGCCCTTGGTTTAAGACGATCTCTTAATATTTTCATTAATTCACTATTCTTTCCTGTTATTTTGCACTGTCACTACATACTGCAATACCTTTTGTCCAACCTATGTTAGTATAGTTTCTCGTAGCTTCATAAAAAACATCAAACAGACATTGTCCTGTTGCATGACCCGGTACTGTTTTGCATAGCAACATATTTTCTTTGATTGATGTGTCCCTATCGCATTCATACCTGGCAAAACATAAGAACTGAGACATTTTTGCTACATCTGTTGATTCATCAAATTGAATACTAAAAAATTCACCTGAACTCACCTGCTGAATTATCTGATCGCGAACATCGGCAGCCATGTAGTAATTAAAAATATAAAAGTTTTTAAATAAAATATTACAACAGATTGTGCCACCAAATGTTGCTGGGAAAGTTAAGCAATTTATTGTTAAATTTTTTTATTTATTATATATCGATTCGCCTTGACATTGTGTCGTTAGAAAGTGGAATGTTTTTCAATTTTTTTCTCCTTCCACACTTATTAAAACACTGACCATATCAATTGCAGTAGGCAATATGAGGTTTTCGGCGATTGTATGGGGTTTGGACATCTTAGCTACTCTTAATGTTACAAGATAAGATGCTTCAAGTACACTTTTATCATTATGGCTTAACTTACAAATAGAAGTTTGTTGATTTCTCAAGGTATGTAATTTTCTTTTGAAAAATTTCAAGGGTTTGCTTTTATGAGCCGGATGTTTAGTTTCCAAGTGTCGAACTAATTTTGATGGCTTCATGCTTTCATCGGAGAGAACTTGAGAGCAAACAACGCACTGTAGCTTTCCATTCAATGACGTAAAACCATAATTTAAATAACTTTTTTTTAATGCTCTTTCCGCCCTGTGGCCACTAAGAGGGCCCATTATGGGTTCGGCCAAACCCACAATGGGGCGACCGGGTGGTGAGGGACGGGGCCCGACATATCCGAACGGACAACCCCCGAAAAATTCCTGGGGATTCTTTGACCCGTTTGGATTCGATCCCGGGTCCCCCAGAGCGGTAGGCTGCTACCGTGACATCGCGGCCATCCGACCATCTAATTTAAATAACTGTCATTGTCAACCTTGTCTTTTAACCAACCGATTTACTGGATGTAGATGGCTCACTTCGTTTTTTTCACAGATTTATCCATTTAGCATTAGAAATTTAAAAAAACAATTCATTTTCACGGCTGACCGCACACTAAAATAAAAGCACTAGACTCACTCTTCGCATTCGAAACTTAACTGAAGTTGTGCAATCGCCAGCGCCGCTTTTATACTAGTGACAGCGCGACTTGTTCAAACGCATCCATATGCATGTTCAAACATGCTCTCACAGCGAGTATTATAGAAGGAGGTGAAATTACAAAGAGCACGTACAGTACACATGAAGTTGGAACTTATAAATTGCTCATGTATGTACAGTACACGTCATACATGCATGTTCATACCCGTCGCTATAAACGCAGCGACATAAAATTATAGGAATAGTTGTATTACATTTTTTATACTATCGGTATTTTCATAATGTATAAAATTAGTGCAATGTGATTATATAATATTTTAAAAAATTTACATTTATAATTACAGTCAAAATTCAATTAGTAATAGTAAGAATTACTGTTATTATTCCTTTGGGTAGAAGTGGGGGTCACGAAATATTAATTTTATTTAAATTTACTATTTGGGGGTCGCAGAGCTAAGAAGGTTGAGAATTGCTGGCGGCGTATTGACGTGCAATATAGTATTGCACGTCAATACGCCGTATTATTTGCCGCTGCCTCCAAAATGAATCGTCACCGCAGGGCGACAGGCCACATCATTCATTGCCATTAATTAAACAAGCTTTAGGCTTATACATTCTCAGCACTGCTGGCCCGAGCAAACTCAGCGCCCTAGGCAAATGACTTTGACGTCGCCCCAAGAGTATCTAATGTTTATTCAATATGCAGCACGCAATATCGCGATCGTGAGACTACGGCGCTACTTTTAAAATGGCTACTCACGGGTCAACACGTGAGAAAAGATTGTGGTCAAAAAACATTTATTTTTTCATTATTTATTGTAATTTATGCATGTACTTTCGCCATGCCGCCCCCCGAATTCAAGAGCCCTAGGCCATCGCCTAGTTCGCCTATATGAACTATTCTCAGTAAAACGGCACTCTCGCTAATCTGGCACTTGTCTGTGCAAAGAATAGCCGGATTAGCAAGAGTCTAGCATATACATATTTTCCTTACATCGATGAATAATTTGTTTCGGTTAACATAAATTATAATTTGTTATTTTTGAAGAATCATTTTTTCAAAGTAGTTTGGTAATAGAATTGATATAAAACTAGAAAATCGATACGTTTGCGAAATATATTTGTAAGGTGTAATTAAAATCATATAATAGTTAAATATATTTTATTGAACGAATAAATATCAATACAATAATAAAGAAAAAATAAATAAAATAGCAATATATCGTCTCTGTTTAAAAAACACTAAGCAATAGAACTAAGTAGAAACAATGTAGGTAAATATATCAAGTGCTTTATAAAATATTCAATGTGTACAATGTATAAATACTTATTCCAATATTTCTTTCAATTTGAAAATATCTCAAGCATTATCTTCCTTTTTGTATTGCCTTTAACAGCATTGTGTTGGTATGTTACATATTCTCGAAAATTTTTCTTTTCATAGAACTTTTTGAATTTATAGATTTAGCAGAAATCTCGGTGTGACATTTGAGAAAAGGATATTTACGAAGTTAGACGAATAGTTTCTTTTTTATATTTTTTTCAATTATAGATTGCGTTCAAGAAAAACAGGTAGCAACAGTTAAAAAATAAATACGTTTGTATTATTGTTATTTATAAAATATGAAGTTCTCTACTAGACATACGAAAATAAACATGCCAATTTTTATTGTCTTCACTTTTTTAATTTAATATTTTCTTATCGTTTGAATTAAATAAATTATTATCGTGGATTTATCCACTAAACATTGTTTGAATCTACAGACAATAAATAGGGAAATATACAACTTATTTATATCTAGTGCATACGAATAACATTTCAAGAATATAAAAATAAAAACGTAGTTTTCCTAATTTTTAAAAATATTTATTTAATAATATTCAAATTAAATTAAATTGTATTAAAATTTCAGTACTTATATACTGTAATAACAAAACTTTTATTACATTGATATTACATGAATTATAATATACTTGTAATATTTAAACATTAAAACAAAATGTACTATTTCGTTTTAGTGATTAAAAATATTGATAAATACATTCTGATTATATAAATTTAATTTAAATAAATATAGATCCAAATGTAGTAAAGAATTTAAAATTACAAAGCTCTGTAACACCAAACTAATACGATAGTTAGCTTTTTTCTGAAGCACATTATACTTCATAATAATATTTTTGGAAAGATATTATTTCTTTGTTGTCAAAAATACTTAGAATAGAATTTCGTAATATGAAGTAAATATATTTTTCTGGAATATTCTCTAAGAAAAGATCTGACGAAATATTTTAGTTGAAAATTTCTCAAGTTTCATCTCAACTATGTTATGGAAATGATTGAAGATAGTTCTATAATCTAATCGAAACTGAATAAAATATAAGTAAACTTTTCCACAACCAGATTTAATTCGAAAAAGAAATAAACATGTCTTCAGTTCAGATAGAAATCTATATAAAAAGTACTTACCTCTGGAGTAATAAGTTGAAATTTAATAAGTTTCAATAAATGTGATTAAAAATAATGTTTTAATCTAACAATTACAGCGAGGTTAGCAAAACATTTTGCTAATCTTGCTTCACCAAACGAAACATATACTGTATATAATTTATTTACGATAGACAAATTTTCACTTTTTATTATAAACATTACTAAAATGCTTCCAACTGCTGATAAACAAGTATATATGACATCACATGACTGATAAAATACCATCACCCTGGAGCCACTGCCAGACTGATACGCATGCTACTACTAATGATTGATGCACTGCATTAGGTTCAATTTATTAAATCGAATTTTCAATA